>NC_057797.1:193822244-194001481 GCF_018294505.1 Triticum aestivum
ATCAACCTGCATCATAGCAGTTCCCTTGCCACTGTGAGTGCCGCCCGCATGTTCGCTTGCTCCCGCCGTGAGTGCGGTGCTGTTGCTGCGGCGTGACTCGCTGCTCTTGCCGCGGCTCGTACTTGCTGCGGGGTGAGGGTGGATGATGCCTGGCCGCGCTGTCCACGCCCGGCGGAGCTTGGTGGCGCCCGCGCCGCTTGGGGTGCGGGGTCGAGACCTTCATGGGCAGGCGGCACTGTCCGGGCCGGCCAAGCTGCCCAGCGGTCGGATCCGGCCCTTGGGTCGCCAGACATCGTAGCCGGTGAACGTCGGAGAGCTGATTGGCAGAGAAGAAGCTCCGGCGCACCCCTACATGGCGTGCCAAATGTCGGACGTGGGGTTCCAGCTAACCCTTAAGGTTAGAACACTGGGGTGCGCGCGAAGTCTTTCCCTTCTGCCGATCTACGCTCTAGCTCGCTAACATCTTGCTGATGAACTCGACGAACTCGCAACACAGAAAGACACAAGGTTTATACTGGTTCGGGCCACCGTTGTGGTGTAATACCTTCTGCAGTGTGGTGCTGGTGGATTGCCTCTTGGGCTGATGATGAACAATACAAGGGAAGAACTGCCTCTTGAGGTTGAGGTGTTCTTGTGCGTACGAACTTGTAGTGCGAGGATTCCATCTCCTCCCTCCTATGGTGGCTAGTCCTATTTATAGAGGCCCTGGTCCTCTTCCCAAATATCGAGCGGGAAGGGAGCCAACAATGGCGGGCTAATTTAAAGGGGGATAGCTAGTACAAGCTATCCTGACAAAAGCGGTCTTCACCTGTGAAAGGCTCTTGTGGTGACGCCGTCCTGGGCTCCACAATGACCTCCGTCTTGCAGTCCATGGTCTTGGTCTTGTTGCACCGAAATGGCAACCTTTGCCTGAGGCCTTGGTACTCCACGGCCGCGCTCACCCCCCTTGCACCAAAGAGGAAACAAGGACACTGCGCGCGCTGGCGCCCGCCTGGTGTCGATCGTCATGGCTCACGTCACAAGAGCCTAGTGAGGTTTGCCCCGCCTTGATATCTCCGCTCCTCGCGAGCCTGCCTGACCAGGCCACTCCTGAGGAGGTCTTGTGTCGTCCGCCGCACGAGGCTTGGCCCCTCGCGAGGGTCTTGGGTGCCTTGTTGGTGAAGATGGGCCGTACAGCCTGCTGCTTGGCCACGCCATGGGCCGCAGGCAGGCAAGTCTGGGGACCCCCGTTCCCAGAACGCCGACAGTATAAAGGATAAATATCAGATGCAATCAACATAAGTGATATGATATGGCCATCATCATCTTGTGCCTTTGATCTCCATATGCAAAGCACCGTCATGATCACCATCGTCACCGGCTTGGCACCTTGATCTCCATCGAAGCATCATTGCCGTCTTACCAACTATTGTTTCGACGACTATTGCTACCGCTTACTGATAAAGTGAAGCAATTACATGGCGATTGCATTTCATACAATAAAGCAACAACCATATGGCTCCTGCCAGTTACCGATAACTGTGTTACAAAACATGATCATCTCATACAATAAAATTTAGCGTCATGTCTTGTCCATATCACATCACAACATGCCCTGCAAAAACAAGTTAGATGTCCTCTACTTTGTTGTTGCAAGTTTTATGTGGCTGCTACGGGCTGAGCAAGAGCCGTTCTTACATACGCATCAAAAACCACAACACGGTGTAGTGATTGCTTTTTGATCCCCTATTCATTGAATCTGATTCAACTAAAGTTGAAGAAACCGACACCCACCAACCACCCGTGTGCGAAGCACGTCGGTAGAATCCAGTCTTGCGTAAGCGTACGCGTAATGTCCGTCTGAGCCGCTTCATCCAACAATATCGCTAAATCAAGAATCAACTAGTGACGACAAGCAATATGTTTATACCCACGCCCGCAACTCCTTTGTGTTCTACTTGTGCATATAACATCTATGCATAGACCTGGCTCGGATGCCACTATTGGGGAACGCAGTAATTTCAAAAAAAAAATCCTACGCACACGCAAGATCTATCTAGGTGATGCATAGCAACGAGAGGGGAGAGTGTTGTCTATGTACCCTTGTAGACTGTAAGCGGAAGCGTTATGACTACGCGGTTGATGTAGTCGTACATCTTCACGATCCAACCGGTCCTAGTACCGAAAGTACGTCACCTCCGTGATCTGCACACGTTCAGCTCGGTGACGTCCCATGAACTCTCGGTTCAGCTGAGTGTCGAGGGAGAGCTTCATCAACACGACGGCGTGATGACAGTGATGATGAAGCTACCGACGCAGGGCTTTGCCTAAGCACTACGACGATATGAGCGAGGTGGATTATGGTGGAGGGGGGCACCGCACACGGATAAGACAATGATCAACTTGTGTCTATGGGGTGCCCCCTCCCCCGTATATAAAGGAGTGGAGGAGGGGGAGGGCCGGCCCTCGATGGCGCGCCCTAGGGGAGTCCTACTCCCACCGGGAGTAGGATTCCCCCTTCCAAGTAGTAGGAGTAGGAGAGAAGGAAGGGGAGGAGAGGGGGAAGGAAAGGGGGGCACCCAATTCGGATTGGGCTAGGGGGGTGCGCCTCTCACCTTTTCCCTTCCTCTCCTCTATTCCACTAAGGCCCAATAAGGCCCATATACTCACCGGGGGGTTCCGGTAACCTCCCGGTACTCCGAAAAATGCCCGAACTCATCCGGAACCATTCCGATGTCCAAACATAGGCTTCCAATATATCGATCTTTATGTCTCAACCATTTCGAGACTCCTCGTCATGTTTGGGATCATATCCGGGACTCTGAGCTACCTTCGGTACATCAGAACACATAAACTCATAATACGAATCGTCACCGAACGTTAAGCATGCAGACCCTACGAGTTTGAGAACTATGTAGACATGACCGAGACTCATATCCGGTCAATAACCAATAGCGGAACCTGGATGCTCACATTGGTTCCTACATATTCTACGAAGATCTTCATCGGTCAAACCGCACAACAACATACATTGTTCCCTTTATCATCAGTATGTTTACTTGCCCGAGATTCGATCATCGGTATCGCAATACCTAGTTCAATATCGTTACCGGAAAGTCTCTTTACTCGTTCCATAATGCATCATCCCGCAACTAACTCATTAGTCACATTGCTTGCAAGGCTTATAGTGATGTGTATTACTGAGTGGGCCCAGAGATACCTCTCCGATACTCGGAGTGATAAATCCTAATCTCAATCTATGCCAACTCAGCAAACACCATCGGAGACACATGTAGAGCATCTTTATAGTCACCCTGTTATGTTGTGACGTTTGATAGCACACTAAGTGTTCCTCCGGTATTCGGGAGTTGCATGATCTCATAGTCGTAGGAACATGTATAAGTTATGGAGAAAGCAATAGCAACAAACTAAACGATCATCGTGGTAAGCTAACAGGTGGATCAAGTCAATCACATCATTCTCTAATGATGTGATCCCGTTAATCAAATACCAACTCATGTCTATGGTCAGAAAACATAACCATCATTGATTCAACGAGCTAGTCAAGTAGAGGCATACTAGTGACACTCTGTTTTTCTATGTATTCACACATGTACTAAGTTTCTGGTTAATACAATTCTAGCATGAATAATAAACATTTATCATGATATATTAGGAAATATAAATAACAACTTCATTATTGCCTCTAGGGCATATTTCCTTCAGCAGGACGTAGGGTTTAACCTCCTTAAAGAGGGCCCAAACCTGGGTAGAAACATCGTGTCCTCTGTCTACCCGAGGTCTGTCTACCCGATCTCTCAAACGTGAAGTTTGACCGACGAAATCCTTGAGGCCATGTCGGATGGGATATCTGGCAAGCTTCAGCTAAGCCCGACTATTAGTGGGGATAAGGGTGACGCCAACAACATGCTTCTAAACGAGATGTTATATTGGGTTCAGAGCCTCGCAATCTTGGACGATCGAACCTTAGTTCACAATCAGAAAAATCCAAAGAAGCTAGAATTTTTAACCCACCCTTCACCCACCTAGCAAGCACCTCCGAAGAGGCAACCAACATGGATGAAGATGTGGCCAGAAGTCAGACACTATGTCACCGCCTGTTGTCACTCACACCACCTCCACCTACGATGTCTACATGGTGGACAACCCAAAGATAGAGGAGGGGCAAAGGACCCCCCCAAACACCGACGCAGAGGCCGTCATAATGGAGGCACCGGCAAGGGTAATACAAGAAATTGTGACACTGTAAATGGTGATATTGCCAATGACGGCACTGATAACCATAAGACTGGCAATGAAATCAGCACTGACAACAACGACAATGACGATATGACCAACGGGATGGCGACCCCAATGACACGGATTATGATCCGGAGGCCGAGGAGGGTAGAAGCCTCAACCCGAATGAGTATGTTGCTTTAGAGGAGCCCTTTGAGGCATCTTAGCTCGAAACCCTCCGTAGGCGATTGGCCAGTATGGCCCGGAGCATCAATAAAAATCCAAATGGCTCAAAACCGAAGAGGACGAGCTAAACGATAGATGGTCCGAGCTCCTTAGGGCCGAACATGCACTTGAGAATAAACTTGAGCAAACCGTTGCCAGTCGGTCTTACCCTCAAAGTAACTTACTTCCTGAGCTCAATGAGGAAGCTGATGGCAGCGTGCTACCTAAGCACGAGTGGGCCGAGAAGCCCGACATCCCTCCTCGAAGCCAAGATGAAAGTGCAAGTGTCACTTAAAGTATATTTTCGTGTGATGAGAATTTGGTTAGAGGAACTAATATCGGGTTCTAAAGTTATCTCAGGATATTGGTTCCAAGTTGTTTTTGATAGTGGTGTGTGACCCCCCAATTCAAAAATATCAAAAGCATGGTCTACCAGTGATTCGAAGGTTTTTCTTTTTGGTTCGATTCGAGTCATAGGAAAGACATCACTATTAAGAGGGGTCGGTGTGGATATGTGTTATGTGGGAATGCCTTTGCAGAAACATAAACACCAACCTACCCATTCCTACCACCTAAATCCGTAGTGTGCTAGCGTGTGGTACCGGAGAGTTTGCAACAGAAAGATTATGGGTACCCCATGCGCACGGGGTCTTTTGACCCCCATGCGCATGGGGTACTACGTAACTCCCTGGGTACCCCATGCGCACGGGGTCTTTTGACCCATGTGCGGGGTATTGCGTAACTCCCTTGGTTCCCCATGCGCACAAGGTCTTTTGACCCCCTTGCGCACGGGGTGGTGCATTTTTTCCTGAGTACCCCGTGCGCATGGGGCTGACTTAGCCCATGCTTCGGCCTTCATGTCTTCACAACACATCAGTCCGGCCCGTGGATAACATGCCGGACGCCCGAGGACCCCTTAGTCCAGGACTCCCTCAGTAGCCCCTGAACCTGGCTTTTAATGACGAGGAGTTCGACACGCTGATTGTCTTTGGCATTGTAAGGCGGGTTCCCTTTTCTCCGACATCCCAGATAGTCTTCGGATGCAATGATCGTATCCTGACCTGTTACACACACCATACACAACCGTAGAGACTATATAATATTTGCACGAATCTAATCTGTTGACAACTGTTTTCCAACACGTCATAGCGTCTGTCCGGTTATAATTTCGAACCATTTTTCTTCTACCATTCCACGCTTCGAGATGTGGTTGCTATTGGCACGTCTTGTCAAAACAGAGATCATGTCCCCTTATTACGGGATTCTCATCAATGCGGGCATGGAGAACTCAATCGCGCCGTTTATACAGCCCTAGGAAATAGGCGAATCCTAAGGCGAGTGAGGAGGCGTTTTAATATTTGCTACCTTTATAAGGGGATAAGGATTCACCCTTCCTATCCTCACGCTCTCTCTGCGTCTCCGCCTTTCTGATCTCAGGCTCCAACGCCCGAGTTCTTATCTCCTTTCCACTCAAGCAACCATGTCCGGATCTGGTGGTCAGGGCAAGTGGATGGTCTCCTCCATCAAGGAGGAGGACACTACTAAGCTTCGGGCGGCCGGATATTTGGCAAAAGAGATCGCCCATCGCCAGCCAGCCGAGGGACAAGTCGTCCCCATGCCGGAGCCCACAGAGAGGGTAGTATCATCCCCATTTCTTCCGCGGGCTAGGGTTTCCACTCCACCCTTTCGTCCGCGGGCTGATGTACTACTACGGGATAGATTTCCATGATCTATTCCCGAATTCTTTCCTCAACATCTTGGCGTTTATCGTCTTGTGTGAGGCCTTCCTCCGCACCCATCCCCACTTCGGGCTATGGCTCAAAATATTCAACGTGAAGCCGAAGGTGGTGGAGGGACAACACACGGAGTGCGGAGGGGCCATGGTGAGCAAGCTATCCAATGTCTGATGGCCCAAAGGCACGTTTGTGGAGACAGTAAAGGAGTGGCAGAAGCCGTGGTTCTATATTACAGAACCTCGCGGCACCACCTGGGCCGCAGCTGCTGAATTCCGCTCCAGCGCTCCCATGCGACTCACCTCCTGGGTCGAGAAGAGTCTGGACTGGTGTGCACCCGACAAGCTGATAGCGCTGTAGACGCGCGTTCAAAGCATGGTGACCAAGGACATCAAGCTTGTTGACTTTATCCAGGTGATGCTAATCCGCCGGATTCTTCCGTGCTAGCGCCGCAGCCGCCCTTTATGGGAATTCAATTCGAAGAAGCACCAGACCCTGAAAAGGCTCTTCGATACTTCTCACAAAGGGGCCTGGAAGTTGCTCTTTAAGGGCGATGAGAAGCCACCGGCCACAGAGTCAGACTGTGGTCACAATTGTAACCGCACCACCAACGAGGTATGTTACTTTTGATGTACTCCCAACTTAAATGTTTCGAGGATGATGTCTAAGATTTTAGTATTGCTTCCTCAGGACTGGGTGGAGAGGGCGAAGCGGATCCAGTGTCCGGCTCCGTTGCCCGAAGAACCAGTCATCCCGTGCCTGGCGAGGATGCTGGTGCCAGCGCCGGAGAAGAAGGCCAAGAAGAAGGCCAAGGGGGCCAAGAGTGGCCCCCGTCGCAAGGGCACTTCAGACGTGACGTCCGAAGACGACGAGTCCCATTCCTCTGTCCTTGAGGAAAATGACGAGGAAGAGGAGGAGGAGGAGGCAAACAATCCTCCTCCTGAGGAGAGGAAGAAGAAGAGGGTGGCCTCGGCACATCTGGAGGTGAAAGCTCCCAAAAAGGGAAGGGCGCCCCAGCGGTCAACACCGCGTGGGACGCTGACAGTAGTCCGGAACGTCACCCCTGTACTAGGCCCCAGGCCGCATCGTAAGTGACATGGCTTATTCATGCGCATATCAGCCCTTTCTTTTTATTATTCTAACATGGTTAATCCACACTATTGCAGTCCGGCCCGTGACCTTATCCAGCGATCCTCATCTGGAGGTTCGTTGGCTCCGTCGGAGATGGCGAGCATGTCGCCACTGCCTGCTTACTCTCCCGGGGCCAGGGATGACACCGAAGTGTTATCCCAGAGGACCGCTCCGAGGGGAGGAGCCCAGGACATTGTCCGGGAGGCGCCACAAGGCGGGACCTCCACTGTCGGACACACGGGGGAGTCAATCCCCAAGGAGACTGGCAAAGAGGGCCGTATCCAGTTCGGCCCTCAGCAAAATACGATTCCGGAGACCAATATGGCTCCAGAGTTGGGTGAGCAGCCCCCTTTGAAGGAGGGGGGTGCGTCACCTCCACCGCTGGCTCCTGTCCATCCAGGAGCGCCAGATGACCTGATGGGGGCGCTACGAAGCGCCTCCGTCATCAAAGAGCACCATATCCTTATGGGTGCGGTGATTGAGAAGGTTTAGTCCGCCAGGAGTGGACTAAATGAAGGCTGCAGCAGCCTATTAATAGGTTTCGAGGTAAGAAAGAGAAAAATCCCGTATAGTCCGTAGCCCCTGGGACGTTGTCCGGTGTTCGGCGAGGAGGACCAGACAGGGGATCAATCCTTAATTATAAGAGGCTAACTGAATATGTATTGATAAGCAGGCATCCCTGTTGGCCGCGACCTCGCATGCTGCCGAGGTCTCCGAGCTGAAGCGGAGGCTGGAGCAGACCGAGAGCGAGCTTGGCGAGGTTAAGGTTCGGCTCCAGGAGAAGCACGGTGAGGAACGACTTGCTATATGTTCGGGAAAGGATAAGTGCTGTATATTGACAGCGGTATTGTGATATGTGCATAAGCCACGACCGAGGTCGAGGCCCTGAGGAAGGCCCTGGGCGAGGCCGAGGAGCAGGCTATCCAGTAGCAGGCCACCCGTAAGAAGCTAAATGCCCGGGTCAAAGAAGTCCACCAGGAGCTCCAGGATGCGGTGAAAAAATGCGTGCTAGCTCTTGAGCACTGCGTTGCATTTCCCCGAAGAGGAAGGGATGATGCAGCAAAGTAGCATAAGTATTTCCCTCAGTGTTTGAGAATCAATGTATCAATCCAGTAGGAGGCTACGCTCGAGTCCCTCGTACCTACACAAAAACAATAGCTCAACGCAACCAACGCGCTTAGGGGCTATCAATCCCTTCACGGTCACTTACGAAAGTGAGATCTGATAGAGATGATAAATAATATATTTTTTGGTATTTTTGGTATAGAGATGCAAAGTAAATAAAGTAAAAGCAAAGTAAAAGCAAAGCAATAGTAAAGTGATGGAGATTGATATGGTGAGAAAGAGACCCGGGGGCCATAGGTTTCACTAGTGGCTTCTCTCAAGAGCATAAGTATTCTACGGTGGGTGAACAAATTACTGTTGAGCAATTGACAGAATTGAGCATAGTTATGAGAATATCTAGGTATGATCATGTATATAGGCATCACGTCCGAGACAAGTAGACCGAAACGATTCTGCATCTACCACTATTACTCCACTCATCGATCGCTATCCAGCATGCATGTAGAGTATTAAGTTAAAAACAGAGTAACGCCTTAAGCAAGATGACATGATGTAGAGGGATAATTTCATGAAATATGATAAAAAACCCATCTTGTTATCCTCGATGGCAACAATACAATACATGACTTGCTGCCCCTTCTGTCACTGGGAAAGGACACTGCAAGATTGAACCCAAAGCTAAGCACTTCTCCCATGGCAAAACAACCAATCTAGTAGGCCAAACCAAACTGATAATTCGAAGAGACTTGCAAAGATAACCAATCATACATAAAAGAATTCAAAGAAGATTCAAATATTATTCATATATAGACTTGATCATAAACCCACAATTCATCTGTCTCAATAAACACACCGCAAAAACAATATTACATCGAATAGATCTCCACAAGAGAGGGGGAGAACATTGTATTGAGATCCAAAAAGAGAGAAGAAGCCATCTAGCTACTAGCTATGGACCCGTAGGTCTGAAGTAAACTACTCACACTTCATCGGAGCGGCTTGGATGATGATGTAGAAGCCCTCTGTGATCGATGCCTCCTCCGGCGAAGCTCCAGAACAGGCCCCAAGATGGGATCTCGTGGATACAGAAAGTTGCGGCGGTGGAATTAGGTTTTTGACTCCGTCCCCGATCGTTTGGGGGTACGTGGATATATATAGGAGGAAGAAGTACGTCGGTGGAGCTTCGAGGGGCCCATGAGGCAGGGGGGCGCGCCCTAGGGGGGGGGCGCCCCCTACCCTCGTGAGCACCTCGTGGCTTTCTTGACGAAGGGTCCAAGTTACCTGGATCTTATCTGATGAGAAAATCACGTTTCCAAAGGTTTCATTCCGTTTGGACTCCGTTTGATATTCATTTTCTTCGAAACCCTAAAATAGGCAAAAAACAACAATTCTAGGCTGGGCCTCCAGTTAATAGGTTAGTCCCAAAAATAATATAAAAGTGGAAAATAAAGCCCAATAATGTCTAAAACAGTAGATACTATAGCATGGAGCAATCAAAAATTATAGATACGTTGGAGACGTATCAAGCATCCCCAAGCTTAATTCCTGCTCGTCCTCGAGTAGGTAAATGATAAAAACAGAATTTTTGATGCGGAGTGCTACTAGGCATAATTTCAATGTAAATCTTCTTAATTGTGGTATTAATATTCAGATTCGAAAGATTCAATACAAAAGTTCATATTGATATAAAAATAATAATACTTCAAGCATACTAACAAAGCAATTATGTCTTCTCAAAATATCATGGCCAAAGAAAGTTATCACTACAAAATCATATAGTCTGGCTATGCTCTATCTTCACCACACCAAGTATTTAAATCATGCACAACACCGATGACAAGCCAAGCAATTGTTTCATACTTTTGACATTTTCAAAACTTTTTCGATCTTCACGCAATACATGAGCGTGAGCCATGGATATAGCACTATCGGTGGAATAGAATGGTGGTTGTGGAGAAGTAAAAAAGGGAGAAGATAGTCTCACATCAACTAGGCGCATCAACGGGCTATGGAGATGCCCATCAATAGATATCAATGTGAGTGAGTAGGGATTGCCATGCAACGGATGCACTAGAGCTATAAGTATATGAAAGCTCAAAAGAAACTAAGTGGGTGTGCATCCAACTCGCTTGCTCACGAAGACCTAGGGCATTTTGAGGAAGCCCATCATTGGAATATACAAGCCAAGTTCTATAATGAAAAATTCCCACTAGTATATGAAAGTGACATAATGAGAGACTCTCTATCATGAAGATCATGGTGCTACTTTGAAGCACAAGTGTGGTAAAAGGATAGTAACATTGTCCCTTCTCTCTTTTTCTCTCATTTTTTTATTTGGGCCTTTCTCCCTTTTTTATGGCCTCTTTTTTTTCGTCCGGAGTCTCATCCCGACTTGTGGGGGAATCATAGTCTCCATCATCCTTTCCTCACTGGGACAATGCTCTAATAATGATGATCATCACACTTTTATTTACTTACAACTCATGAATTACAACTCGATTCTTAGAACAAAATATGACTCTATATGAATGCCTCCGGCGGTGTACCGAGATGTGCAATGAATCAAGAGTGACATGTATGAAATAATTATGAACAGTGGCTTTGCCACAAATACGATGTCAACTACATGATCATGCTAGCAATATGACAATGATGGAGTGTGTCGTAATGAACGGAATGGTGGAAAGTTGCATGGCAATATATCTCGGAATGGCTATGGAAATGCCATGATAGGTAGGTATGGTGGCTGTTTTGAGGAAGGTATTTGGTGGGTGTATGATACCGGCGAAAAGTGTGCGGTATTAGAGAGGCTAGCAATGGTGGAAGGAAGGAAAGTGCGTATAATCCATGGACTCAACATTAGTCATAAAGAACTCATATACTTATTGCAAAAATCTAGAAGTTATCAAAGCAAAGTATTACGCGCATGCTCCTAGGGGGATAGATTGGTAGTAAAAGACCATCGCTCGTCCCCGACCGCCACTCATAAGGAAGACAATCAATAAATAAATCATGCTCCGACTTCATCACATAACGGTTCACCATACGTGCATGCTACGGGAATCACAAACTTTAACACAAGCATTTCTCAAATTCACAACTACTCAACTAGCATGACTCTAATATCACCATCCTCATATCTCAAAACAATTATCAAGCATCAATTTCTTCTTAGTATTCAACACACTCATACGAAAGTTTTACTATTAATCTTGCATACCAAGCGTATTAGGATTTTAAGCAAATTACCATGCTATTAAGACTCTCAAAATAATCTAAGTGAAGCATGAGAGATGAATAGTTTCTATAAAACAAATCCACCACCGTGCTCTAAAAGATATAAGTGAAGCACTAGAGCAAAACTATAAAGCTCAAAAGATATAAATGAAGTACATAGAATATTCTATCAAATTCCAAATCCTGTATGGCTCTCTCAAAAAGGTGTGTACATCAAGGATGAATGTGGTAAACTAATAAGCAAAGACTCAAATCATAAAAGACGCTCCAAGCAAAACACATATCATGTGGTGAATAAAAATATAACTCCAAGTAAAGTTACCGATAGAAGTAGACGAAAGAGGGGATGCCTTCCGGGGCATCCCCAAGCTTTGGCTTTTAGGTGTCCTTAGATTATCTTGGGGGTGACATGGGCATCCCCAAGATTAGGCTCTTGCCCCTCCTTGTTCCATAATCCATCAAATCTTTACCCAAAACTTGAAAACTTCACAATACAAAACTTAAAGTAGAAAACTCGTGACCTCCGTTAGCGAAAGAAAACAAAAGACCACTTCAAGGTACTGTAATGAACTCATTATTTATTTATATTGGTGTTAAATCTACTATATTCCAACTTCTCTATGGATTATAAACTATTTTACTTGCCATAGATTCGTCAAAATAAGCAAACAACACACGAAAAACAGAATCTGTCAAAACCAGAGCAGTTTGTAGTAATCTGTAGCTAGCGCAAGATCTGGAACCCCAAAAATTCTAAAATAACTTGCTGGACGTGAGGAATTTATCTATTAATCATCTGCAAAAAGAATTAACTAAATATCACTTTCCAAATAAAAATGACAGCAGTTCTCGTGAGCGCTAAAGTTTCTATTTTTTACAGCAAGTTCAACAAGACTTTCCCCAAGTCTTCCCAACGGTTCTACTTGGCACAAACACTAATTAAACACAAAAAACACAACCAAAATAGAGACTATATAATTTATTTATTACTAAACAGGAGCAAAAAGCAAGGAATAAAAATAAAATTGGGTTGCCTCCCAACAAGCGCTATCGTTTAACGCCCCTAGCTAGGCATAACAAGTAAGAATAGATCTAGGTATTGCCATAATAGTAAGATAGATTGTTAAAACTCATTTCATATTCTCTACGTTCAGCAGCAAGTTTTATTTTAGGCAAGCAAAAGTAATCAAAATGGCTAAATTTGTTGGGACAAAAGTCTCCAAGATCAACCTTGGGAGGTATAGGTTCCTTCTTTCGTCCTTCATATTGCACAACCAATTCATCATTATAAGCATTCTTTTGACAGAACTTTGTGAGCCTATACTCAAGAGAATATCCCAATTCATTATCTCGAATAGCTAAATCACCATTAAGTTCAGAAATTCTATCAACTAAAACATTGGTAGGAACCCTTTTTCTAAGATTTTCATTGAAAGCAACATAATCTAGAGATTGAAAACACATTATTTCTTCTTGATCAAAGAGGATAGTCTCTATGGGAGGACGACAAGCATCCACCCTATAATGCGCAAAGATTTCTTTGGCCTCTTTAATTATGAATTGAAACTCATGAGCCAAAAAGATAGTAACGACACGCTTAATAGAAGAATGCTCAATATTAGAAAATTCTAGGAAAATCCTTTGTATAGAAGGATGCAAGTGCATGAATTGCCTCTCAAATTCAACTACAAGCATGGCAATAGCGTCTGCAAGACTACTAGTTCTATGAAGAATAGAACTACCCATAGAAGGTAAAGCACCGGCACAAGTAAAGAAATCTTGAATAACTCCTTTTCCAATAATATTACTGCTACCAACACGAAATCTTTTTATATGTGAGATAGTGGGTTCTTTAGTAGGAGCATCGAAATTATTATCGACAATGGTATCCCCAATTTCAGACATAGAGGCAGAAGGTAAAGAACTAGCCATAATGACAAGCAAGCAAACTAACACACGAGCAAACAAGGAGCAAACGGGTAAAAGAGGCAAATAGAGAGGGAGGATAGAGAGAGAGGGCGAATAAAACGGCAAGGGTGAAGTGGGGGAGAGGAAAACGAGAGGCAAATGGCAAATAATGTAATGCGGGAGATAGGGATTCTGATGGGTACTTGGTATGTTGACTTTTGCGCAGACTCCCTGGCAACAGCGCCAGAAATTCTTCTTGCTACCTCTTGAGCACTGTGTTGGATTTCCCCGAAGAGGAAGGGATGATGCAGCAAAGTAGCGTAAGTATTTCCCTCAGTTTTTGAGAACCAAGGTATCAATCCAGTAGGAGGCTACGCTCGAGTCCCTCGTACCTACACAAAAACAATAGCTCAACGCAACCAACGCGCTTAGGGGTTGTCAATCCCTTCACGGTCACTTACGAAAGTGAGATCTGATAGAGATGATAAATAATATTTTTTGGTATTTTTGGTATAGAGATGCAAAGTAAATAAAGTAAAGCAAAGTAAAAGCAAAGCAATAATAAAGTGATGGAGATTGATATGATGAGAAAGAGACCCGGGGGCCATAGGTTTCACTAGTGGCTTCTCTCAAGAGCATAAGTATTCTACGGTGGGTGAACAAATTACTGTTGAGCAATTGACAGAATTGAGCATAGTTATGAGAATATCTAGGTATGATCATGTATATAGGCATCACGTCCGAGACAAGTAGACCGAAACGATTCTGCATCTACTACTATTACTCCACTCATCGACCGCTATCCAGCATGCATCTAGAGTATTAAGTTAAAAACAGAGTAACGCCTTAAGCAAGATGACATGATGTAGAGGGATAGTTTCATGCAATATGATAAAAACCCCATCTTGTTATCCTCGATGGCAACAATACAATACGTGCCTTGCTGCCCCTTCTGTCACTGGGAAAGGACACCGCAAGATTGAACCCAAAGCTAAGCACTTCTCCCATGGCAAGAACAACCAATCTAGTAGGCCAAACCAAACTGATAATTCGAAGAGACTTGCAAAGATAACCAATCATACATAAAAGAATTCAGAGAAGATTCAAATATTATTCATAGATAGACTTGATCATAAACCCACAATTCATCGGTCTCAACAAACACACCGCAAAAAGAAGATTACATCGAATAGATCTCCACGAGAGAGGGGGAGAACATTGTATTGAGATCCAAAAAGAGAGAAGAAGCCATCTAGCTACTAGCTATGGACCCGTAGGTCTGAAGTAAACTACTCACACTTCATCGGAGGGGCTTGGATGATGATGTAGAAGCCCTCCGTGATCGATGCCTCCGGCGGAGCTCCGGAACAGGCCCCAAGATGGGATCTCGTGGATACAGAATGTTGCGGTAGTGGAATTAGGTTTTTGGCTCCATCCCCGATCGTTTGGGGGTACATGGATATATATAGGAGGAAGAAGTATGTCGGTGGAGCTTCGAGGGGCCCACGAGGCAGGGGGCACGCCCTAGGGGGGCGCCCCTACCCTCGTGAGCACCTCGTGGCTTTCTTGACGGAGGGTCCAAGTCTCCTGGATCTTATCTGATGAGAAAATCACGTTTCCGAAGGTTTCATTCCGTTTGGACTCCGTTTGATATTCTTTTTTTTCAAAACCATAAAACAGGCAAAAAACATCAATTCTGGGCTGGGCCTCCGGTTAATAGGTTAGTCCCAAAAATAATATAGAAGTGGAAAATAAAGCCCAATAATGTCTAAAACAGTAGATAATATAGCATGGAAAAATCAAAATTTATTGATACGTTGGAGACGTATCAATGCGAGGCCTTGGAGCATGATGCGTCGGTTCAAGGGACCGAACTCGCCAAGGCTCGTCAGAGCGCGGGGACCGCACAGAATGAGGCCCAGGCCGCCCTCTGATGACCCACAAGTATAGGGGATCTATCATAGTCCTTTCGATAAGTAAGAGTGTCAAACCCAACGAGGAGCAGAAGGAAATGATAAGCGGTTTCCGGCAATGTATTCTCTGCAAGTACTGAAACAAGTGGTAACAGATAGTTTTGTGATAGGATAATTTGTAACGAGCAACAAGTAACAAAAGTAAATAAAGTGCAGCAAGGTGGCCCAATCCTTTTTGTAGCAAAGGACAAGCCTGGACAAACTCTCATATAGAGAAAAGCGCTCCCGAGGACACATGGGAATATCATCAAGCTAGTTTTCATCACGCTCATATGATTCGTGTTCGGTACTTTGATAATTTAGTATGTGGGTGGACCGGTGCTTGGGTACTGCCCTTACTTGGACAAGCATCCCACTTATTATTAACCTCTATTGCAAGCATCCGCAACTACAACAAAAGTATTAAGGTAAACCTAACCATAGCATGAAACATATGGATCCAAATCAGCCCCTTACGAAGCCTCGCATAAACTAGGGTTTAAGCTTCTGTCACTCTAGCAACCCATCATATACTTATTACTCCCCAATGCCTTCCTCTCGGCCCAAACAATGGTGAAGTGTCATGTAGTCGACGTTCACATGACACCACTAGAGGGATGACAACATACGTCTCATAAAAATATCGAACGAAGACTAAATTCACATGACTACTAATAGCAAGACTTCTCCCATGTCCCCAGGAACAAACGTAACTACTCACAAAGCATAAACATGTTCATAAGCAGAGGGGTATTAATATGCATATAGGATCTGAACATATGATCTTCCACCAAATAAACCAACTAGCATTAGCTACAAGGAGTAATTAACACTACTAGCAACCCACAAGTACCAATCCTGGACTTGGAGACAAGAATTGGATACAAGAGTTGAACTAGGGTTTTGAGAGGAGATGGTCCTGATGAAGATGTTGATGGAGATTGCCCTCTCCCGATGAGAGGAGCGTTGGTGATTACGATGGCGATGATTTCCCCCTCCGGGAGGGAAGTTTCCCCGGAAGGGAGTTTCCCCGGCAGAACAGCTCTGCCGGAGCCCTAGATTGGTTCCGCCAAGGTTCCGCCTCGTGGCGGCGGAGTTTCGTCCGAGAAGATGGCTTGTTATTTTTTACCATCGAAAGACTTCATATAGCAAAATATGGCCACCGGAGGGCCACCAGGGGGCCCATGAGGTAGGGGCGCGCCCAGGGGGGTAGGGCGCACCCCCACCCTCGTGGGCAGGGTGTGGCCCCCCTGGTGAATCTCTTCCGCTGAGTATTTTTTATATATTCTGAAAATGTTTTCCATGAAGTTTCAGGACTTTTGGAGCTGTGTAAAATAGGTCTCCAATATTTGCTCCTTTTCCAGCCCAGAATCCCAGTTGTCGGCATTCTCCCTCTTCATGTAAACCTTGCAAAATAAGAGAGAATAGGCATAAGTATTGTGACATAATGTGTAATAACATCCCATAATGCAATAAATATTGATATAAAAGCATGATGCAAAATGGACGTATCAACTTCTCCAAGCTTAGACCTCGCTTGTCCTCAAGCAAAAAGCCGAAATCGAAAAATATGTCCACATGTTTAGAGATAGAGGTGTCGATAAAAATAAAATACGGACATGAGGGCATCATGATCTTTCTTAGAACAACAACTTACATAATTCTTGTCATATGATTTCTTATGCTAGAGTAATAATTCAATAACAATTTCAAGTATGAATCGTAAACTTCATTGAAAACTAACAAACTATAATCTCAGTCATTGGAGCAATTGCAATTTATCATAACATAGGAAAGAGTCAATGTATAAGAGCTTTTCAGCAAGTCCACATACTCAACTATCATATAGTCTTTCACGATTGCTGACATCACGCAATACTTATGCGTATGGAGTTTTAATAGGACACAGAGAAAGATAGGGGCTTATAGTTTTGCCTCCCAATGTTTTACCTCAAGGGTAATGTCAACAATAATAGTTCATGAAAACTCACATCTAATTTGCCATATATACCAGGATCTTTCCAACATACTATGCTTGCCAAAGGATAAAATGTAAAAAGGAAGGGTGAAGATCACCATGACTCTTATGCAAGGTAGGAGATAAAAGTAAAATATAGGCCCTTCGTAGAGGGAAGCAGAGGTTGTCATGCGCTTTTATGGTTGGATGCACAAAATCTTAATGCGAAATAACGTCACTTTATATTGCCATTAGTGATATGGACCTTTATTATGCAGTATGTCGCTTTTATTCCTTCCATATCACATGATTGTATAAAGTTTATTTCTCCCACACTAATAAGTCATACATATTTAGAGAGCATTTTTTATTGCTTGCACCAATGACAACTTACTTGGAGGATCTTACTCAATCCATAGGTAGGTATGGTGGACTCTCATGGCAAAACTGGTTTAAGGGTATTTGGAAGCACAAGTAGTATCTCTACTTGGTGCGATGAATTTGGCCAGCATGAGGGGGAAAGACAAGCTCAACCATGTTGGATGATCCACGACAATATAATTTATCTCAGATGTAAGAAAACATAACCCATTACGTTGTCTTCTTGTCCAACGTCAACTCTTTAGCATGTCATATGTTAATGAGTGCTCACAATCATAAAAGATGTCCAAGATAGTATATTTATATGTGAATGCCTCTCTTTCTTTATTACTTCCTATTAATTGCAACGATGACCAAAACTATGTTTGTCAACCTTCAACAACTTTTATTCATCATACCTTTTTCTATGTGAGCTCGTTACTCTCCATAAGACTCACATGATCTCTTTATTTCTTTTTATTTCTTTCTCTTTTCTTTTATTCCCTTAGGATCATGGCAAAATAATCAAGCCCTTGACTCAACACTAATCTTTATTATATAGCTCACGGACTCGATTACATAGAAGGATTATAAAGCAAAACTCACAACTAGATCATGCTAAGAACTTTTATTCTACTAGATCAAGATATTACCAAAAGGATCGAACTAAGAAAAATGGCAAAGATAAAAGTGATGGTGATACGATACCGGGGCACTCCCCCAAGCTTGGCAGTTGCCAAGGGGAGTGCCCATACCAGATACTCAATTCTTCTTTGTTGGTGGAGACGGTGGTGATTTTGTTGATGGCGTAGGCTTGTCGTCCTTGTTCCAAGGCATAGGCTCACCATCATAGAAGCATGACCGAGTCTCCTGAAACCTCAAATTTGCAGCCAAACTCATCCTCTTGAATCTATATTCATACTCATAGTTTTGATTTTGCAGGTCATAGATCTGGGCTTGGAGGTGCTCGTTTTTCTCATGAAGCTTGAAGATTACCTCCCTAATGTCCTGGACGTCCAGCTTGTGGTTGTTGGTGAACTCCGTGATCATAATGTGATTGGAATCGAGTCCATGCTCCACCATCTCCTGACAATTGAAAACTTCTTGCTCCAATGCCTCGAGCCTTGCCTCCGTGCTTCTGGTCTTCCTTGGTACCTCAGCATCGCAGATGTGCAACAACCCCTCACGTATCTCAATGGTTTGAGGGTGTTGCAGCACTTCTGTGAGGTAGGGGTTGATGACCTTCTCGAAGAACTGGTCCTTGGGGGCGCTTGAAGACGACATGACAACCTGGATCTGTCAGAAAAACAGCTCGACACAAAATAGGAGATTTTTGCGTGATACGGGAGTCAAAACCATCGGGAGATTATATAATGAATTTTTACCAACCAAAATATGTGTCGTGTACGAAAACGGAGTCCGGAGAGCGCACGAGGTGCCCACGAGGTAGGGGGGCGTGCCTAGGGGGGTAGGGCGCACCCTCCACCCTCGTGGAGCCCTCATGTCCTTCCTGGACTGCTTCTTATTTTTTTATTTTTCTAAATATTCCAAAACGGAGAAATTTTACCTTAAAAACTGTTTTGGAGTCGGTTTACTTATCGTACCACATACCTATTCCTTTTCGGAGTCTGAAACGTTCCGGAAAGTGTCCCTTATGTATTCCTCTGGGGTTATGGTTTCAATAATATTGGTTTCAACATTTATGGGATTACTTGAGATATAATGTTTGATTCTTTGACCGTTCACCACCTTCGAATTTGTGCCTTCGAAGTTGTGGATTTTTATGGCACCGGAACGATAGACCTCTTCGATAACGTAAGGACCTTCCCATTTAGAGAGAAGTTTTCCTGCAAAAAATTTTAAACGAGAGTTGTATAGCAATACATAATCACCTAGATTAAACTCACACTTTTGTATTCTTTTGTCATGCCATCTTTTAACTTTTTCTTTAAACAACTTGACATTTTCATAGGCTTGGGTTCTCCATTCATCAAGTGAGGTAATATCAAATAACCTCTTCTCACCGGCAAGTTTGAAATCATAATTGAGTTCTTTAATAGCCCAATATGCTTTGTGTTCTAGTTCAAGAGGTAAGTGACATGCTTTTCCATAAACCATTTTATATGGAGACATACCCATAGGATTTTTATATGCAGTTCTATAGGCCCATAATGCATCATCAAGTTTCTTGGACCAATTCTTTCTAGATCTATTAACAGTCTTTTGCAAAATTAATTTGGGCTCTCTATTACTCAATTCTACTTGACCACTAGACCGTGGGTGATAAGGAGATGCAATTCTATGATTAACATCATATTTAGCAAGCATTTTATGGAAAGCATCATGAATAAAATGTGAACCACCATCAGTCATTAAATATCTAGGGACTCCAAATCTTGGAAAAATAACTTCTTTAAGCATTTTAATAGAAGTGTTATGATCAGAACTACTAGTTGAATAGCTTCTACCCACTTAGTAATGTAATCAACAACAACGAAAATATGTGTATATCCATTAGAGGAAGGAAAGGGTCCCATATAGTCAAAGCCCCAAACATCAAATGGTTCAATTACGAGTGAATAGTTCATAGGCATTTCTTGACGTCTACTAATATTACCAATTCTTTGACATTCATCACAAGATAAGCCAAACTTACGGGCATCTTTGAAGAGAGCAGGCCAATAAAAACCAGATTGCAATACCTTATGTGCAGTTGTATCTCTAGCATGGTGTCCTTCATAAGCTTCGGAGTGAAACTTGCGTAGGATCTGTTCCTGTTCATGCTCAGGTACACAATCTCTAATAACACCATCTACTCCTTCTTTATAAAGATCTGGGTCATCCCAAAAGTAATGCCTCAAATCATAGAAGAAAATTTTCTTTTGCTGGTATGTGAAACTAGGTGGTATAAACTTAGCAACAATGTGATTAGCATAATCAGCATACCATGGAGCAGTATGAGAAGTATTTATGACATTTAATTTCTCATCAGGAAAGCTATCATCAATAGGAAGTGGGTCATCAAGCACATTTTCTAACCTGGACAAGTTGTCTGCAACGGGGTTCTCAGCTCCCTTTCTATCAACAATATGTAAGTCAAATTGTTGTAGCAAGAGAACCCATCTAATAAGTCTAGGTTTAGCATCTTTCTTTTCCATGAGATATTTAATAGCCGCATGATCAGTGTGAATAGTTATTTTAGAATCAACCATATAAGGTTTGAACTTATCACAAGCAAATACAACTGCTAAGAGTTCTTTTTCAGTGATAGCATAATTTCTTTGAGCATTGTCTAGGGTTTTACTAGAATATTGAATAACATTTAATTTCTTATCAACTCTTTGCCCTAGAACAGCACCTATAGCATAATCACTAGCATCACACATAATTTCAAAGGGTAAATTCCAATCAGGTGGTTGAACAATAGGTGCAGAGATCAATGCTTTCTTAAGTATTTCAAATGCTTCTACACAATCATCATCAAAGAGTAAGGATGGCAATTTTATCCATGGACATGGATACCCATGGATATCCAACCCGAATGGATAGGGTTTAAATATGCTTTTGCGCCCATGGGTAGCGCCCAAACCCGACCCGATTACTCGTGGATAGGGCATGGACATAATCTTGTACCCATGGATATATCCAAACCCGACCCGATCGTCTGACTTAATGAGCAATATTCTGCTACCCCTACCCCATATTCACATGTCCCACTATAATTTTATCCTTTATCTAAAACATCCAAAAGAAATTACACAATCCCCACTGTAACATACTTCAACACACCTTCTCATCCTATTATCTACACTAATTAAATGACTTGTCGTTGAGAATCGATGCCATCTCCTTGAGTTACTCCTCTCATATCCCTAGAGGTGGCCGCCACTGCCAGCCGCTACCCCCGTGTAAGGTGGATCAATGCAGCAGCCACTACTGGTCTGCGACAACCCAGCTCCATATCTCCTTGACACCTCCGTCTTTGCTTTTCTACACACGCATTGATGCATGGCCGCAACAGTGGGACAATGCAAGGGCTATGACTGCATGGCAGGGAGTGAGCACGCCAATGCAGAGTGCACATTGTGCAATGAGTTATGTCTTGTGTATAGGTCTTCAGAGGACCCGATGGATATCCAATGGGTATGGATATCCATCGGATTTGGACATGGTCATAATTTTTCGCCCATGGATTTTTCATGGATGGGCTGGGACTGCCTTCATGGATATGGATATGGATTTGATATTGTTCAACCCGATCCAAACCCGACCCATTGCCATCCTTATCAAAGACAAATGGTATATCTTTTTGTAATAAATTAGTCAGAGGCCGATAAATTTTTGAGAAGTCCTTAATGAACCTCCTATAAAATCTGCCATGACCAAGGAAACTTCTTATACCTTTGATGTCCTTGGGACATGGCATCTTCTCAATAACATCAACCTTGGCTTTATCAACCTCAATACCTCTTTCAGAAACTTTGTGCCCCAAGACAATACCTTCATTAACCATAAAGTGGCACTTTTCCCAATTCAAGACAAGATTAGTTTCTTCACATCTCTGCAAAACTCGATCAAGGTTGGTCAAGCAATCATCAAATGAAGATCCATAGATGGAGAAATCGTCCATGAAAACCTCACAAATCTTTTCACAAAATTCAGAGAATATAGCCATCATGCATCTTTGAAAGGTAGCAGGTGCATTACATAAACCAAAAGGCATACGTCTATAAGAAAAAGTACCAAAAGGGCATGTAAAAGTAGTCTTTGATTGATCTTTGGCTGACATAGGTATTTGAGAGAAACCAGAATAACCATCTAGAAAGCAAAAATGTGTATGTTTGGATAATCTTTCTAGCATTTGATCGATAAAAGGTAAGGGGTAATGATCCTTTTTAGTGGCCTTATTTAATTTACGGAAATCAATTACCATCCTATAACCTGTAATAATTCTTTGAGGAATCAATTCATCTTTATCATTAGGAACGACAGTAATACCTCCCTTCTTAGGGACACAATGGATAGGACTTACCCACTGACTATCAACAACGGGATAGATTATACCTGGCTCAAGGAGCTTTAGTATTTCCTTTCTTACCACTTCTTTCATTTTAGGATTCAGCCGTCGTTGATGATCACAAACTGGTTTAGCATCTTCTTCCAAACTAATTTTATGTTGACATAGAGTGGGACTAATGGCCTTAAGATCATCAAGAGTATACCCAATAGCAGCATGGTGCTTCTTCAGAGTTTTCAATAATCTATCTTCCTCATGCTCTGAAAGGTTAGCACTAATAATAATAGGATATATCTTTTTCTCATCAAGATAAGCATATTTAAGAGTATCAGGTAACGGTTTAAGCTCAAACACGGGATCCCCATTGGGTGGAGGAGGATCCCCTAGGATTTCAATAGGCAAATTGTGTTTCGGAATAGGTTCCTGTTTAAAGAATAACTCATCTATTTCCCTTCTTTCATTCATAAACATATCATTTTCATGGTCTAGCAAATATTGTTCTAAAGGATCACTAGGAGGTACGACAATAGAAGCAAGACCAATAATTTCATCCTTACTAGGCAATTCTTCTTCACGGTGTTGTCTACTAAATTTAGAGAAATTAAATTCATGAGTCATATCATCTAAACCGATAGTAACAACATCCCTTTTGCAATCTATGGTAGCATTAACAGTGTTTAGGAAGGGTCTACCAAATATAATGGGACAAAAGCTATCTTGTGGGGAACCAAGAACAAGGAAATCAGCAGGATATTTAGTTTTCCCACACAAGACTTCAACATCTCTAGCAATTCCCATTGGTGAAATAGTATCTCTATTGGAAGTTTAATTGTGACATCAATATCTTCTATCTCAGCAGGTGCAATATCATGCATAATTTCTTTGTATAAGGAATAAGGTATTGCACTAGCACTAGCACCCATATCACATAAGCCATGATTACAATGATCTCCTATTTTAACAGAAATAACAGGCATGCCTACCACCGGTCTGTTTTTATCTTTAGCACAATGTTTAGCAATTCTAGTAGACTCATCAAGGAAAAGAATAACATGCACATCAATATTATCAGACAAGAGATCTTTAACAATAGCAATATCAGGTTCAACTTTAATTTGCTCATGAGGTGTATAAGTTTTAATATTGCTTTTTCAAACCACAGTTGAAGCTTTAGCATGATATTTTATCCTAACAGGAAAAGGTGGTTTCTCAACATAAGTAGTAGGAACAATGGGATTATTATAAGTAACAATCTTTTCTTCAACTTTAATAGGTGCAGCTACTTTTACTTCTATGGGAGGATGATATTTAAATCACTTCTCCTTGGGGAGATCAACATAAGTAGCAAAAGATTCACAGAAAGAAGCTACTATCTCAGAGTCAAGTCCATATTTGGTGCTAAATTTATGAAAAATATCGGTATCCATAAAAGATTTAACACAATCAAAACTAGGTGTCATACCTAACTCCTTACCTTTGTCGAGGTCCCAATCTTCAGAGTTTCGTTTAATTGTTTCCAATAAATCCCATTTGAATTCAATAGTTTTCATCATAAAAGAGCCAGCATAAGAAGTATCAAGCATGGTGCGATTGTTATCAGAAAGCCGAGCATAATTTTTTTGAATAATCATTTCTCTTGAGAGCTCATGATTGGGGCATGAATATAACATTGATTTAAGCCTCCCCCAAGCTTGAGAGATGCTTTCTCCTTCGCAAGGCCAAAAATTATATATATAATTGCGATCACGATGAACAAGATGCATAGGATAAAACTTCTGATGAAATTCCAATTTCAATCGTTTGTAATTCCAAGACCCCATATCATCACATAGCCTATACCATGTCAATGCATCTCCCTTCAAAGAAAAGGGAAGAACTTCTTATTAACAACATATTCGGGTACACCTGCAAGCTTAAATAATCCACAAACTTCATCCACATATATTAGATGCTCATCAGGATGCTTTGTTCCATCTCCTAAAAAGGGATTAGCTAGCAGTTTTTCTATCATACCCAAAGGTATTTCAAAGCAGGCATTTTGATTATCAGTAGGTTCAGTAGGTTGAGGAGCAACTCTTTTCTCTAATGGTTGGGGTGAAGATACACCGAACAACCCCCTCAGAGGATTACTTTCCATAGTAACAAGTGACGGTAAATTTCAGCACACTATATAAATTTTTCCTTACCAAATTCCATGTACCAAAGGCGCTTCACTCCCCGGCAACGGCGCCAGAAAAGAGTCTTGATGTCCCACAAGTATAGGGGATCTATCTTAGTCCTTTCGATAAGTAAGAGTGTCGAACCCAACGAGGAGCAGAAGGAAATGATAAGCGATTTCTAGCAAGGTATTCTCTGCAAGTACTGAAACAAGTGGTAACAGATAGTTTTGTGATAGGATAATTTGTAACGAGCAACAAGTAACAAAGGTAAATAAAGTGCAGCAAGGTGGCCCAATCCTTTTTGTATCAAAGGACAAGCCTAGACAAACTCTTATATAGAGAAAAGTGCTCCCGAGGACACATGGGAATATCATCAAGCTAGTTTTCATCACGCTCATATGATTCGCGTTCAGTACTTTGATAATTTGGTATGTGGGTGGACCGGTGCTTCGGTACTGTCCTTACTTGGACAAGCATCCCACTTATGGTTAAACTCTATTGCAAGCATCCACAACTACAACAAAAGTATTAAGGTAAACCTAACCATAGCATGAAACATATGGATCCAAATCAGCCCCTTACGAAGCAACACATAAACTAGGGTTTAAGCTTCTGTCACTCTAGCAACCCATCATCTACTTATTACTCCCCAATGCCTTCCTCTAGGCCCAAACAATGGTGAAGTGTCATGTAGTCGACGTTCACATGACACCACTAGAGGGATGGCAACATACATCTCATCAAAATATCGAATGAAGACCAAATTCACATGACTACTAATAGCAAGACTTCTCCCATGTCCTCAGGAACAAACGTAACTACTCACTAAGCATAAACATGTTCATAATCAGAGGGGTATTAATATGCATATAGGATCTGAACATATGATCTTCCACCAAATAAACCAACTAGCATCAACTACAAGGAGTAATTAACACTACTAGCAACCCACAGGTACCAATCCTGGACTTGGAGACAAGAATTGGATACAAGAGATGAACTAGGATTTTGAGAGGAGATGGTGCTGGTGAAGATGTTGATGGAGATTGCCCTCTCCCGATGAGAGGAGTGTTGGTGATGACGATGGCGATGATTTCCCCCTCCAGGAGGGAAGTTTCCCTGGCAGAACAGCTCTGCCGGAGCCCTAGATTGGTTCCACCAAGGTTCCGCCTCATGGCGGCGGAGTTTCGTCCAAGAAGATGGCTTGTTATTTTTTCCCATCGAAAGACTTCATATAGCAGAAGATGGCCACCGGAGGGCCACCAGGGGGCCCATGAGGTAGTAGGGCGCGCCCCCACCCTCGTGGGCAGGGTGTGGCCCCCCTGGTGAATCTCTTCCGCTGAGTATTTTTTATATATTCTGAAAATGTCTTCCGTGAAGTTTCAAGACTTTTGGAGCTGTGCAGAATAGGTCTCCAATATTTAATCCTTTTCCAGCCCAGAATCCCAGCTGCCGGCATTCTCTCTCTTCATGCGAACCTTGTAAAATAAGAGAGAATATGCATAAGTATTGTGACATAATGTGTAATAACAGCTCATGATGCAATAAATATTGATATAAAAGCATGATGCAAAATGGACGTATCACCCCCAGGAGATCCAGGAGGCCAAGAAGATCACGGCGGGTAAGGCATTTAAGATGCAAAGCCAGTATGCGGAGAAGCAATACCTTTTACTAACCCAGGTTCGGAGTTCCCCGGGTGCTTTCGTGGATTTGCCATGCAGTGTATCAGACGTCGTGGAGTTCTATCGAGCCGAAGGAGGGGGCTCTTCGGAGAGGCTCTTCTGGTCGCAGTATGCAGCGCCAAAGCATCCCGCATCCTTCACCGATCAGCTGAAACAGCTGGTGGAGCTGCATAGGGTGGCCAAACTAGCCATTAAGGATTTGATAATCCGGTTGTGGCCAGCCGAAGCTATGCCTAGTAGCTACTTCGGACTCGTGAGGCGGATGGTGAACGCATGTCCTCATCTGGACGTTATCAAGCGCTCCGTATGTATTGAAGGTGCTCGTATGGCTTTCGCTCGCTGCAAGATGTGGTGGGCGAAAATGAACGCTGTTGAAGTTGCCAGCGGGCCGCCGGAGGGCAAGGAGCACCGCACACCCGAGCGATATTTCGAGGATGTCATAGAAGGGTCTCGACTTTTGGCGGCGCAATGCTCGCGGGACATTGTATTTGAATAAATGTATTCATGTTGCCTTTGTATTACGTGAACAAAGCCAGTTTTTGTGAAGTAATTTTATTATGCTTTGAATTGTTTCCTCCTGTGCGGCCGTGTTGTGTGCAATCTGAGGGTTGGCCAGTCGTTGGCTTCTGCCCTCACGTAGATAGTACGGAGGTGTTCGGGATGGAATCTAAACAATCTTGATCCAATTACATGGTCCTATGAAGGAGTTGTTTAGTGCAACAAACAAGGCAATCAGACTTTATGGCTTTAATGACATCACTTAGCCATAGGAGTTTTATAATAAAGCGTGGGCGCAGCCCCTGGTTTAAGCCAGAGTACTGTCAGCATCTGATCGGAAAGTGCCGATCACTCGCGTAACGCGGAAAAAATCTCCAACGATTTGTAACCCTCGAGTAGCTGACCGGCTCTCGCCGCATCATGACAGTCAGTTTTCGGCTTTCTCTACTGAGGTGCTCGTCTGGTCAAAGCCAGGCACAATCGCAGTAGTTCTCCCTTTACTACCCTAGCCGATGGAGCGGAACGTAGGGTAGCAAGCACAGGAGCCGGGCAACCCAACTATTGACCAAAGACATGATTCGGACCCAATGCATATAATGCTAAATTCAGGGTACCGAACTTATATATAAGAAGTGTTCGGACTGTGCTGCCGTATTGTGGGGCGATAGGTAGCCCCTGGCGAATATGAAATGTGAAAGAGTGTCGATGCAGCAAATAGGTAGATCGAAATAAAACGAGGTAAGAAGCGAAAACCACAGGAACTGGGCCACGAACCATTTTTATTATAACTGGATGGATACGTCAAGGCATATCTTGTACAGATGGTGCGAGAAGTATCTGGTCGTTTAACATGCCGTAATAAATAGGGCGCATCGTGCGGGTCCTGAGAAATAAGAATGAATACCGTCAAGAAGAACGTATAAAGGTTACCCTACACACCCGTGTTGCTTGCCTCCGTTGCATTTCAGTCGTTCTAAAGGACTTGACATCACGCCCGCGGAAAAGGGTGCCTGAAACAAGAAAAAGAAGTAAAAGTATGTGTGTCCGGGATCGGCCTGGCCGAATTGTAGACCCTGGGTTATCTCGTGCCTCCGTCGATGTCCATGGAATTTTGAGTGCGTAATTGTGTACGCGTGGAACGAATGCCACTACCTCATTGGGGCCGGGATGGAGGCCAAATTTCTAATCAAGCGCTTGACGAGCCACGCTGTCCTATTGCAGTGTAGTCCGGACCCTCTTGGTGGTGTCCAGGGGCTTGGTAGCTAGATTATGATGCTGCTTGAGAAGGCCGCTCTGTACTTCTGCTGCTAGGGCGGCGGTTTGCTCCTCTGTTCGGAGGGAGCGTTCCGTATTGCCATTGACTGTTATGATGCCGCGTGGATCGAGCATCTTGAGCTTGAGATAAGCATAGTGTGGCACTATGTTAAATCTAGAAAACGCGGTTCGTCCGAGCAGTGCATGGTAGCCGCTGCGGAAGGGGACGATATCGAAGATTAACTCTTCGCTTCGGAAGTTGTCCGACGAACCAAAGACCACCTCCAGCGTGATTGAGCCCGTACAACAGGCCTCTACACCTGGTATGACTCCTTTAACTGTAGGCTTTGTTGGTTTGATTCATGAGGGATTGATGCCTTCGTACTGTATCCTGGTACAGCAGGTTGAGGCTGCTTTTGCCATCCATCAGGACTCGTGTTAGGTGGAATCCGTCGATGATTGGGTCCAGGACCAGTACGGCCGAACCGCCGTGGCGGATACTAGTCGGATGATCTTGTCGATCGAAGGTGATCAGAAATGACGACCGCAGATTGAACTTTGTGGCGACTGGCTCTACCGCGTAGACGTCCCTAAGTGCTCGTTTGCGCTCCTTTCTGGGGATGTGCATGGCATATATCATGTTGACCATTTTGACTTGGGGGGGATTTCTTCTGTCCCCCGGTGTTCGTCTGCCGGGGCTCTTCATCCTCGTCCCCACTTTGTGATCACTTTTCTTTGTTTTCGGTGTTTAACTTGCCAGCCTGCTTGAAGACCCAACAATCCCTGTTGGTATGATTGGCTTGCTTATCCGGGGTTCCGTGAATTTGGCACGGACCGTCGAGTATGTGTTCCAGGCTGGAAGGTCCTTTGTTGTTTCTTTTGTACGGTTTCTTTCGTTGGCCGGACTTGGATCCACTGAATCCAGCGTTGACTGCGGTGTCTTCGGTGTTGTCGCCATTGCTTCTATGTTTGTGTCTATTGCGCATGAGCTTGCCAGTGCTGTTCTTGGCCTCAGTGGGGCCTGCCTCGCTGGCTGTGTTTTTGCTACGAGCTAGCCAACTGTCGTCGCCTGCACAAAAGCGGGTCATGAGTGGCGTAAGGGCTGCCATTGACTTCGACTTTTCTTGTCCGAGGTGGCGTGCTAGCCATTCGTCACGGATGCTGTGTTTGAGGGCTACTAGGGCTTCGGCATCCGGACAGTCAACGATCTAGATCTTTTTGGTTAGGAACCTGGTCCAGAATTTTCTGGCTGATTCTCCGGGTTGTTGAACTATGTGGCTTAGGTCATCGGCATCTGGTGGCCGGATATAAGTTCCTTGGAAGTTGTCGAGGAAAGCCTCTTCCAAGTCCTCCCAGCTGCCGATGGAGTTCTCCGGTAGGCTATTTAACCAGTGCTGAGCTGGTCCTTTGAGCTTTAATGGGAAGTATTTGATGGCATGGAGGTCGTCTCCTTGGGCCATGTGTATGTGAAGAATAAAATCTTCGATCCACACCGCGAGGTCGGTTGTTCCGTCGTATGATTCAATATTGACAGTCTTGAACCCCTCAGGGAATTCATGATCCAGCACCTCGTCTGTGAAACAGAGAGGGTGTGCGGCACCTCTATAGCGGGCCGCGTCACGACATATCTCCGATGATGTCCGTCTGTGGTTATCGGCCCAGGTGTGATTAAGTTTGTCACGTCCTAATAGGTGGCTGTCGTCCCGAGTATGGAGACATCCTCGCGATCTATATATAGATCTTGTATGTCCTGCTTTATTGTCCAGGGTCTGTCAGAGGTCGTACATATGACTCCGGACTCTTCCGTCCCTATTTTGGCGGGGTGGTGGGGTGGGCTGCTGTTCGGTCTTAGTTGCCGCTTTATCCCGACCGTAGGGTGGCCGTTCAGTTGCCTTGTCCCGACCACGTGGTGGTCGGTCCGCATTACGCGAGGGAGGTATGTGCTTCGGCGCCTCCTCATCGAATTGAGGTAGGAATCTGCGTTTCGGGTAGCTCTTGGCTGGGCAGTTGAGGCCGTATTCCTCGGCTGTCAGGACATCAGTCCATCTGTCGACGAGCAGGTCTTGTTCAGCTTGAAGCTGCTGTTGTTTATTTTTCAGGCTCCTTGTCGTGTCTATGAGCTGAAGCTTAAAGTGCTCCTGCTCGAGAGGATCCTCAGGAACGATGAAGTATTCGTTGCCAAGGCTTGTCTCCTCCTCGGAGCGTGGATGGTAACTATCATCCTCCGGGTCATCTTCTATGGCCTGTTCGTCAAGGTTGTCTTGCCTGCTGTCGTGTTCCTGTTCGGATGTAGCCCCGACATGGTCTTCATTGTTTTCGGCGTCGCCCGGAGTAGTATTTTCTCCGGTGACAGTGTTGCTGTCCTTTGAGCGGCGGGCTTGGGGCGGCGTTTGGGCCGCCTGCGCTTGGACTATGTCTTGGAGGTTTTATTTGCATCTGGCTCTTCTTTGTCGTTGCCAGATCCTTTAGGTGTATCAACCATGTACACGTCGTATGAAGAGGTGGTCATCCAACGTCCAGTGAATGGCGGGTCTTGGCCTTGCTCCTTGTCGGCATCATTGTCCATACCGTCGATGTCTTCGGAGCCATAGTCAAGCACGCCGACTAAGTCATCGACGGTGGCTATGAAGTGGGTGGTGGGTGGGAAGCAAAATTCCTCATCGTCCGTCTCTATCTTGAACCGGACATAGCTCGGCCGTGAGTCCTTCTCCAAGGACAAATTCTTTAAAGATTTCAGCACCTCACCCAAAGGCGAGTGCTGGAAAATGTCAGGGGCGCTGAACTCGAAGATCGATAACCGATCTAGCTCGGTGTCCGCGGGCGTACAAAGTCCGGAACTTATAGTCGGAGACGAGTCTGAAGTTCTGTTAAAGCGAATATTGCAGGGCGTCGAGTCCATGTGCGGGTCCAATGCCGCGGACTCTGAGGCCTCGGATGGCTCGATCTACTTCGGCTCTAAGGTTGTTGCAGCCGCAGGAACCATCTCCTGGGTGTGATCCGATGACAGATTTAAGTCACGTTCATCGGGATGAGGGGGGGGGGGTGATCGCTGCAGGCTCAAATCCCTCGAAGATCAGGTTTCCATGGATATCCGCGACGTAGTTCAAGCTACCGAATCCGACCTGATGGCCAGGGGCGTAGCTGTCGATCTGCTCCAGATGGCCAAGTGAGTTGGCCTACAGTATGAAGCCGCCGAATACGAAGATCTGTCCCGGGAGGAAGATTCTTCCTTGGACAGCATCATTATTGATGATTGAAGGGGCCATCAAACCTTTTGTCGATGGCACAGTGGAACTCTCAATGAAAGCACCAATGTTGGTGTCAAAACCGGCAGATCTTGGGTAGGGGGTCCCGAACTATGCGTCTAGGATCGATGGTAAGAGGAGACGGGGGACACAATGTTTATCCAGGTTCGGGCCCTCTCTATGGAGGTAAAACCCTACATCCTGCTTGATTGATATTGATGAATATGAGTGTTACAAGAGAGGATCTACCAGGAGATCGTATTGGCTAAACCCTAGAAGTCTAGCCTACGTGGGTATGGTCATGAGTATATGTGGTGTCCTTTCCGAACTATCCCCTTCGGTTTATATAGACACCGAGGGGATCTAGGGTTTACATGGAGTCGGTTACATAAGAAGGAATCTTCGGTCGCCAAGCTTGCCTTCCACGCCAAGTAGAGTCCAATCCAGACACGGTGCAGTCTTCGGCCTTCATGTCTTCACAGCCCATCAGTCCGGCCCGTGGATAACAGGCCGGACGCCCGAGGACCCCTTAGCCCAGGACTCCCTCAATTACAGTGAGCCTTCTTGGTGTTCCGCAAGCCTTGGCTCCGGCACCGTATAAACGGAGAGTAGCTCATCCCCAAGGAAGAGTGAACTTGGGGATAAAATCCGCGTCCTCACGTCACTTGTGGTTAATCCTTTCCCACACTTTACTTTGCCTTGTATGAATGTTGGCTTGCTAATTAGATTGTTGCCTAGCATATTTGTCTCGAAGCTTGCTTTTCATATAGGTTGCGTTCACCTAGTTGCATATCTAGTGAACCCTATTTATCCGCTAAATCTTAAAATTGACAAGAAAGATTAAAATTTGTAGTCTCCTATTTACCCCCCTCTAGTCGATCGTATCAATCCCTTCAATTGGTATCAGAGCCTCGTGATCTAGTATAAGGTTTTACAACCTTAGAAGATATGGTCGACCTAGGGAATGTGGGAGGTGGCGCACCCATTGCGGAGGATGGTGAAAACCTACACCCCCTGCGCACGCCCGATGCACTTGGTGCTCCGGTCGTTGCTCCCTCCGCTCTCGTTAACCAGGGTGCCCCCTTGACCGCGGCCGATATTCTTTCAATGTTTGCGGACCTCAAAACCGCTATGTTGAAAGAAGTTCGTTCCTTGGTCAAGGAGGAAATTGATGCTCGCTTAAAGCACTCGACATCTGCATCAAACTCATTTGATCCAAATGCCATTCATGATGGGGATGAATTGAGAGAACCTGTTGCATCCTCGACTCGTACTCAAGTTACCAAGTATAATGCCGTGGAACCCTTTTACTCACCGCAACCCTTGCAACATCCTCGCATTAATCCTATTGGGCCTCCGCCCCCTTTGAAAGCTAATGCGTTTGCTAAATGGAAGCTAGATATGGAGTATCACATTCTAGTGCATCAACACAACTTTGGTGAATTGTGGTCAATGGATTCAACCCCAAGGACCCAATGAATCTCACTCCAAGAGAAGTGGTTGACGATCAACTCAATGTAACTGCCCACAACATGTTGCATACCGCGGTGACCGAAGACTATAGTGACTCCATTGCTCTCCTTAAGACTACAAATGAAATCTAGGATTGCCATGAGGAGGCTTTCGAAGGAGATGAAGCAATTCTAAGGTCTCGATTGGCTTTGATCAAGAAAGAAGTCAATCTCTTTGTGAGGAATGAGGGTGTGTTCGCAGAAGAGGTTTACCGAAGGTTGAAATCCCTTGTGCTCAACTTGAGAACCTTTTGATGCACTTGGGAAAATGATGATTTCATCAAGGACAAGTTCATAGATGCTATGGTTCTCACAGAACATACTATGGTCATGATGATACATCAATGTCCAGATTATCACAAGTTGACCGCGGCTCAAGTTGTCTCCACTTTCTCCACTCATGTTCTTTTGGAGACCAAGTCCAAGAAGACCTTTGCTATTGCTTAAGCAACCAAGAACTCCAATCTTGACTTGAAGGCCAAGAAAGTGGCTAGTCAACCTTCAAGGGATGAAGAATTAAGTGTTTGAAAAAACATGTGAGGAAGATGTTGACACCTCATGCCCGACAAATGACTTTGCGGAATACTTGGCTCTCTTAGTCAAAAAGTACTCCGAGACCATGGCAAACAAAGGGAAAAATCTTCAAGGAAGATCATTCGGATAAAGGAAATGCTACAATTGTGATAGCCCAAGACACTTTGTGCATGATTGTCCGTATGAGAGACATGAAGACTAATACGTCTCCAACGTATCTACTTTTCCAGAAACTTTTGCCCTTGTTTTGGACTCTAACTTGCATGATTTGAATGGAACTAACCCGGACTGGCGTTGTTTTAAGAAGAATTGCCATGGTGTTATTTTTGTGCAGAAATAAAAGTTCTTGGAATGACCTGAAAATCAACGGAGAATATTTTTGGAATATATAAAAAATACTGGCGAACGAATCAAGGCCAGGGGGCCCACACCCTGTCCACAAGGGTGGGGGCGCGCCTACACCCAGGGTGCGCCCCCTACCTCGTGGGCCCCCTGGTGCTCCACCGACCTCAACTCCAACTCAATATATTCATGTTCGGGGAGAAAAAAATCAGAGAGAAGGATTAATCGCGTTTTACGATATAGAGCCGCTGCCAAGCCCTGTTCTCTCTCGGGAGGGATGATCCGGAGTCCGTTCGGGGCTCCGGAGAGGGGAATCCATCGCCATCGTTATCATCAACCTTCCTCCATCACCAATTTCATGATGCTCACCGTCGTGCGTGAGTAATTCCATCGTAGGCTTGCTGGACGGTGATGGGTTGGATGAGATTTATCATGTAATCGAGTTAGTTTTGTTAGGGTTTGATCCCTAGTATCCATTATGTTCTGAGATTGATGTTGCTATGACTTTGCTATGCTTAATGCTTGTCACTAGGGCCCGAGTGCCATGATTTCAGATATGAACCTATTATGTTTTCATGAATATATGTGAGTTCTTGATCCTATCTTGCAAGTCTATAGTCACCTATTATGTGTTATGATCCGTTAACCCTAAACTGACAATAATTGGGATACTTACCGGTGATGACCGTAGTTTAAGGAGTTCATGCATTTACTAAGTGTTAATACTTTGGTCCGGTAATCTATTAAAAGGAGGCCTTAATATCCCTTAGTTTCCAATAGGACCCCGCTGCCACGGGAGGGTAGGACAAAAGATGTCATGCAAGTTCTTTTCCATAAGCATGTATGACTATATTCGGAATACATGCCTACATTACATTGATGAACTGGAGCTAGTTCTGTGTCACCCTATGTTATAACCACTGCATGAGGAATCGCATTCGACATAATTATCCATCACTGGTCCATTTCCTACGAGCTTTTCATATACTGATCTTTGCTTATTTACTTTTCCGTTGCTACTATTACAATCACTATAAAATCAAAACTATTACTTTTGCTACCGTTACCGCTACTATCATACTAATTTGCTACTAAAGACTTTGCTGCAGATATTAAGTCTTTCAGGTGCGGTTGAATTGACAACTCAATTGTTAATACTTGAGAATATTCTTTGACTCCCCTTGTGTCGAATCAATAAATTTGGGTTGAATACTCTACCCTCGAAAACTATTGCGATCCCCTATACTTGTGGGTTATCAAGACTATTTTCTGGCGCCGTTGCTGGGGATCATAGCTCTATTCTTTGAGTCACTTGGGATGTGTATCTGCTGATCACTATGAAGAACTTGTGTCGGTGTACTAGATTAGGGGTACCCTAGTACCCCGAACTTGTGCACGGGCAGTTGCAGCACCCCGCGGCAAAGGCTTGCCGGGTGATCGCCAAGTTCCCCCAAGGTTCCCTTGGAGCCATCCAAGAACAAAGTATTTAAGCTAAGGAGACAAGACCCCGGCAAGAGGAGCTTGCCGGGAAGGCCAACCAGGGCGCTCCAATGAACTTGCCGCGACGCGCCACGCGCTCCGGCAAGGCAACAAGGCCCCGGCAAGAGGAGCTTGCCGGGAAGACAAACCAAGGTGCCTCGAAGCCCGGTGAGCGACAAGCTTCCGGACCCGACAAGATAACAACAGCGGCAAGGCGCTTGCCGCGGCAGGAGGCCACTCTGCGCCCACGCTCCAACGCATCCACCAACGTGTCTCTCTGGGGGCCTCTCCGGGCGTGCGTGGCGGGAGGATGTGCAGCCAGCGGTGCGCAGTGGCATGCGAAGCTGACAAGATCGCCATCGTGGCAAATGGTGGCGCCCCTAACGGTTCTTTTCTGCACTGTTCGGGCGACTCAGACGGGCATTTAATGCCCTTGTCCCCTGCCGTCAGGGTTAGGTAGGGTGCACTGTACAAGCAACTGTATCAACTACCTCGCTTTTTACGTTTTACCCTCCTCTGCGTTGCCACCTGTCGGTGACTCCTTTAGCGTATAAAAGGAGGCCCATGCGCAACGTAGGGGGGGTTGGGGCTCATAGGTTCGAAGCCTCAAACAGTTTGCTTTGATCCATCCGTAGCCCAGAGAACATCACACTCTCGTTTTGGAGAGCAAGAACACTAGATAATACAACCAGACAAGCAGCAGTAGGAGTGTTATCTCTTCGGAGAGCTCCGAAGCTGGGTAAACTGCTCGTGTGCCTCACCTCGATCTGCTCTTCGTGCGATCTCCGCCCCCCGCCGAACCGAAAGGGGCCCGGTCTGCCGGCCCCATATGTGTTCGAGGATCAGTTTCCCCAACATCTTTGGCGCGCCAGGTAGGGGGCGTCGAGATTGTGTGAACCTGATCCGGTGTTCACACGAGCTAGATCTTCATTCCCTTCATCAACATGCCACCGAAGAAGAAGACTTCGGCGGCAGCCGCTCCGTCCACGTCATTCCCGCCATCGTTGGAGCAAACGGGTGGTGGAGTGGACGCCGGCAGAAGAACAGCCGTCGATGAGGGTGCTCACAGTGCTGCCAAGTCCAAGGACAAGGCTGCACAAACCTCGGCGACTGTACATGTTCCGCGCCACTCTCAGGAGGCGCAAGATCAACGGCACCATGGCGCTCGCAGCACCATGCGCATGTTAGACCAAGGCCAAGCTGGTGGATCTGGGGCCACTCAAGACCAGCATGCACGCCAGCGTGCTGGCGCGAGCGGGGCGCGGTCGCCTGGACGGGATACTGCTCCTTCTAACATAGTTAGAAGTTCGAGCACGTCCCGCTCCTCGCGCCGCCCGCCACTGCCACCCACCACCCCAGCAGAAGCTTTGGCGCGACCTCAACTTCTCTTAGATTACCCTCCAACGTCAGACAAGATCGACGAATGGAGAGCCACCATCCAGAGTCTCATCGGCTACGCCAACGGCAATACTCCACGGCGGCCGAGCGCGTCGCCGCCGCGGCAGGACCGCTGGACGCGAGCCGGTGGCGACGAAACGGGCGGAGGTGCAACTACCATGCAATCACTGACTCATCGGATCCACCTCGACAGCGACTCCACTGCATCGTCGGATCCACGAGTTCGTCGTGATCAGCGCCAAGTTCTTCATGATCGACAACAAGAAGACGCTCGAACCCGCAGCGAGTGCCGAAGAGAAGCGCGACGTCAATCCGACAAGCGTGCTGGGCCCTCTGTTGACATGCATGCGCCAGGGGAACCAGGCGATCTGCCGTATGCGGTAGGTTGTCCTGCGTTCACTCGTGAGCTGCGGCAAGTCCAGTGGCCCAGTACAAAGAACTTCAAGCCAGACGTACCGGAGAAGTACGACGGCAAGACGCACCCGTCAGAGTTCTTAAGCATTTACACTATTGCCGTGCAAGCTGCCGGGGGACGAGATGACAAGATCCTTGCCAACTACTTCCCGCTGGTGCTCAAGCCCAACGTCAGATCCTGGCTCATGCACTTGCCGGACAACTCCATATCCTCTTGGGCTGATCTGTGCCATCAGTTTGTCGGCGCCTTCACTGGCGGACACAAGCCTCATGGCCAGGAGAGTGATCTTCATTTGCTCGCCCAGAAGGAAGGAGAGCCCCTGCGCAAGTACATCCAGAGATTCAGTAGTGTGCAGCACAACATCCCAGACGTCCACCCTGCCGCAGTGATCAGCGCGTTCCATCAGAATGTGCGGAACCGCAGGATGCGGGAGGAAATGGCAATGTGCAAGATCAAGGACGTCAGTGAGTTATATGCACTGGCCGACAAGTGCACGCGTGCTGAGGAAGGGAGGAGACTCCCCGGAGAAAATATAGGAGTGGGAGGATCTGACAGCGAAGATGCCGCCCCGACAAGGAAAAACCGGCGGCGGAACAACAGAAGGAGGAAAGGCAAAGAAGTGCTAGTTGTTGAGCAGTCCGGCAACGGTGGCGGCGCCAAGGAAGCCAAAGCTGGTGACTCCGGCAAGGAGGTTGCCGCGGAGGTGCCGGTCGCCGACAAGCAGGACGGCACCAACAAGCAGTATTGCAAGATTCACCGCACCAAGGGCCATGATCTTCAGAACTGCAAAAGGGTCGAGCAGCTTGTTGAGCAACAGAAAGCTGAATACGAGCGGCGTGACAAGGAGAAAGCCCAGGAAGGAGCCGGTGGATCCGGCAAGAAACGTCCCGGCCAAGGAGGACGCCGTGGCAAAGCCAAGCAGCGGCAAGGAGACAGACCTCCTCGCGGCCGCGACAAGGATGAAGATGACGGCGACGATGAAGATATGGATGATGAGGAGACCGATGAGCAGGAGTTCCAGAAAGCTACAGAGGTCCTGTGCGTTGACGGTGGTGCTTCTCTGCATGCCTCGCACCGCCAGCTCAAGCAGTGGATGTGGGAGGTTAATGCAGCAGAACCACCCGTCGAGTCACGCAGGCCTCTGAAATGGTCCAGCACGCCTATCATCTTTGATATTGAGGACCACCCGGATCGCATAACTGCGGTCGGGTGCTTGCCGATGTTGGTTTCACCAACAATTCGCAACCTCAAGGTCACTAAGATGCTAGTTGACGGCGGGGCCGGCTTGAATCTGATATCCTCCACAGTGCTCCAGAAGCTCCAGATCCCTGACAGCGAGCTCGAAGAGACCGACACGTTTCAAGGAATCAACCCGGGAAGGAGCAAGCCAAAGGGAAAGATCACGTTGCCGGTAACATTTGGCAGTGAGCTGAACTTCAGGACTGAGAGGGTCACGTTTGACGTTGCCGATTTTCCATTACCTTACAATGGAATCCTTGGCCGTCCGGCACTCGCCAAGTTCATGGCAGCCTCTCACTATGCGTACAACATACTGAAAATGCCAGGCCCAATAAGTGTCGTCTCTGTCCCTGGCGACAAGAAGGATGCCCTTATCTGTGCCGACAAGATCTACCGGGAAGCAGCAGCTGCAGCAGAACGAAGGACACTTGCCGCTGAAGCTCCCAGGGGGAAGAAGAAGACCAAGTCCGGCAAGAGCTCTGATGCCCACTCCGGCAAGCGCACCTCTTTGGAGTGCCGCGCTACCGTCGAGGACGCACCATCGAGCTCCACCGGCAAGTGCAAGAAGGCAATGGCAGCTCCTCCTGAGACCAAGAAGGTGTCCGCCAAGGAAGATGGCACTGGTGGTACCTTCACCATCAGCGCCACTCTTGACCCCAAATAGGAAAGTGCGCTCGTTGCTTTCCTGCGGGCGAATGTCGACGTGTTTGCGTGGCAACCGTCTGATATCCCCGGTGTTCCCAGGAAAGTGATTGAGCACCACCTTGTCGTCTGTCCTCATGCACGGCCCGTCAAGCAGAGAGTCAGGAAGCAGGCAGTTGAGCGCCAAGAATTCATCGTAGAAGAAATCAAGAAGTTGGAAGCAGCAGGCCTTGTCAGAGGAGTACTCCATCCCACGTGGTTGGCCAATCCTGTTGTTGTGCGCAAGGCTAACGGGAAATGGAGACTTTGTATTGACTTCACTGATGTTAATAAAGGTTGTCCCAAAGACCCATTTCCCTTGCCGTGTATTGACCAGATTGTTGACTCCACAGCCGGATGTGATTTGCTTTCGTTTCTTGATGCATACTCAGGGTACCATCAGATCTTCATGGCAGAAGAAGATGAAGAGAAAACCGCATTCATCACCCCGTGTGGCACGTACTGCTTCGTACGGATGCCTTTCGGTTTGAAGAATGTTGGTTCAACATTCGCAAGGGTAGTCCACCATGCTTTTGAGCCACAAATACACAGAAATGTGGAAGCTTACATGGATTACATAGTGGTCAAGAACAAGGACAAAGCGACCTTGATTCAAGATTTAGATGAGACATTTGCAAACCTGCGCAAGATCAACCTCAAGCTTAACCCCGAGAAGTGCGTGTTTGGAGTCCCTTCCGGCAAGCTTCTCGGGTTCTTCGTGTCTCAGCAGGGAATTGAAGCCAATCCCGACAAGATCAAAGCCATCGAGCAGATCGAAGCACCAAAGCGCGTCAAGGATGTATGAAGGCTTGCCGGTTGCGTGGCTGCTCTTAGCAGGTTTATCTCTAGATCTGCTGAGCGCGCCCTGCCATTTTTCAAAATTTTGAAAAAGGCAGGTCCAATGAAATGGACTCCGGAAGCGGAGGCTGCGCTGCAAGACTTGAAGAGATACCTGTCCTCCACTCCAACGCTTGTCGCACCTAAGCTGCAAGAGAAGTTGCTGCTGTATATAGCGGCAACCAATCAAGTGGTTAGTGCTGCGTTAGTGGCGGAGAGGGAGGCAGATGATGAACCAGCAACCACGGCAGATCCATCCAACGACAAGCAAGGGGCTTCGCCGACAAGCTCTGGTCCCGACAAACGTGGGTTTGCGCAGGAACAAGATGAGATGCCAAGGAGAATGGTACAGCGCCCAGTCTACTTTGTCAGTTCTCTTCTACAGGGAGCTAGATCAAGGTACTCTGGTGTGCAGAAGTTGATTTTCGGCCTCCTCATGGCCTCGAGAAAGCTGCGCCATTACTTCCAAGCACATGATATCACAGTCGTCACTCGCTTTCCGCTGAAGAGGATACTGCAAAATCGAGAAGCAACAGGCAGGATTGTCGAGTGGGCGCTGGAATTGTCAAGCTTTGGCCTCAAGTTTGAGAGCACCTCAACTATCCAAAGCAGAGTGTTGGCAGAGTTCATAGCAGAGTGGACGCCAACCCTAGATGAAGAAATTCCAGAAATGAGCATCCCCGTCAAAGAGGCAAGCAGAGAGTGGCTGATGTACTTTGATGGTGCCTTCTCGCTGCAAGGCGCCGGTGCAGGCGTGCTGCTTGTCGCACCCACTGGAGAGCACCTCAAGTACATAGTCCAGATGCACTTTCCCAAGGAGCAAGCAACCAACAATACTGCAGAGTATGAAGGATTGCTTGCCGGTCTCAGAATCGCAGCAGACCTTGGGATCAAGAAGCTCATTGTCAGGGGTGACTCACAGCTTGTCATCCGACAAGTGAACAAGAACTACCAGAGTCCGTTGATGGAAGCGTATGTCGATGAAGTGAGGAAGCTAGAAGAGCACTTTGACGGCCTACAAATGGAGCATATCCCAAGAGCTCAGAATGATATTGCTGACGGCCTGTCAAAGTGCGCCGCACTAAAGTTACCTGTGGAACCAGGGATCTTTGTGCTTAAGTTGACTCAACCATCCGTAACACCATCAACTGGACAAAGCAAAAAGAGTAAGTTGGTTTCTGGTGACTACTTTCCGGCAGAACTCCCCGAAGCCGCCGCCAAGAAAGTCCCCAAGATCAACACCACAGATGCTGAGGGGAAGTCTGCTCCGGCAAGCCTTATGGTTTGTTCCGTTGAAGCAGACGCTCCCGACAAGTTTTGCTCCGGCAAGCTTGCCGGGGAACATCAAGCTCCGGCAGGGCCGCAAGTCCTTGTCGTAGAAGCAGATGTTCCCGCAGCAGCAGATGTGCCTTTAGTCCTTGTTGTCGAGCCACAAGCTCCAGCATGGGCACAGCAGATTGTCCATTTCCTTCAGATAGGAGAAATTCCCGAAGAGCAAGAAGAAGCGGAAAGAGTAGCCCGGCAGTCAAGTATGTACCAGTTTGTCGATGGCATACTGTACAGAAGAAGCCTCAACGGTGTGAAATTGAAGTGTATTCACCGGGAAGATGGACAAAAGCTGTTGGCAGAGATACATGGAGGCATATGTGGCCACCACATAGGCGCAAGAGCACTTGCCGGCAAAGCTTTCCGGCAAGGTTTCTTTTGGCCAACAGCCCTCCAGGATGCAACTGCACAAGTAACCAAGTGTGAAGCGTGCCAGTTCCACTCCAAACAGATACACCAGCCAGCTCAAGCTCTCCAAACAATCCCTTTATCCTGGCCATTTTTGGTCTGGGGGCTCGATATCCTTGGCCCCTTCCCCCGAGCTGTCGGGGGCTTTGAGTACTTGTACGTCGCAATCGACAAGTTCACAAAGTGGCCGGAGGTGCAGCCATTGAGGAAGGTGACAGCACAGTCAGCAGTCAAGTTCTTCAGGTCGATTGTTTGCCGTTTCGGGATTCCCAACAGGATCATCACCGACAACGGCACGCAATTCACGAGCCGCACCTTCATGCAGTACGTCCAAGACCTTGGCGCCAAGGTCTGCTTCGCTTCTGTTGCTCATCCGAGAAGCAACGGTCAAGCAGAGAGGGCAAATGCTGAAGTGCTGCGCGGGCTCAAGACCAGAACTTTCGACAGGCTGCACAGGTGCGGAAGGAACTGGATCGAGGAGCTGCCGGTGGTTCTTTGGTCGATCAGAACGACGCCAAATCGAGCCACTGGCCAGACACCTTTCGCTCTAGTCTATGGAGCAGAGGCAGTTCTCCCCACGGAACTCGTATACGGATCACCTCGAGTGCTCGCTTATGATGAGCTTGAGCAAGAACAGCTGCGGCAAGACGACGCGCTGCTCCTTGAGGAAGATCGTCTTCAGGCTGCTGTACGAGCTGCTCGATACCAGCAAGCTTTGCGCCGCTATCATAGCCGCAAAGTTAAGGCCAGAAGCTTCGAGGAAGGCGACCTTGTTCTTCGGCGCGTTCAATCCGCCAAGAATTCCAACAAGTTGACGCCGAAGTGGGAAGGCCCTTATCGGGTGAGACAAGTCACAAGGCCTGGCGCTGTCCGCCTTGAGACCGAAGATGGCATTCCAGTGAGCAATTCCTGGAACATAGAACATCTTCGTAAGTTTCTCCCATAAGGCGCCGTTGCCGGAACCCGTTCCGGCAACCACCTTTTGTATAAGTCTTGCCGCTGTTGCATGTAATCCTTTGTACAAAGCCGGGCGCAGAACCCGTGCATAAGTAAAACCCATGTGCTCCGCACAGCTTGTCCATTTCATGCGTTAGTTCCTTTCTTGCATGTGATTATCTGACACTTTGTGCAGCACTTACATCCGGTAAGAAGTAACGAGCCGAAGTGCTCCATATTATTATTTTCTCTTCTTTCTTTTTCTTTTAAAGGAAAAGAAGGTTCCCTCGCACACAAGTTTGCCGGGGGGGAAGGAGAAGATTGTGGTATGGACCAGGCGTCGTTCAAGCAAAGACTTGCCTTACCGGGAAGCAAATAACAGAAAAGCTAAGTTGCCAAAGTTTGAGCAATCACTTTTTTAATTTTTGAGTTATCTTCCTTGAACGACTCTGCTTTGTATGGAAAACCTGTGCGCGGAGGAACCAACTCGTGGCTAGTTGCGCCCTTACTTTGTTTCGAGTCCACTCAACAGCTTAAGCGTGTTGCATCTAGTCACGACAAGGTTTCTTGTCGGAAGCAGCGCCACCAGCAGGCTGCTGAAGTTCCGCACTCAGCGCTCGCGGCTCGGGCGCCTGCGCCGACAAGTTCCCTAGAAGCGTAGGGTGAAAACATACAAAGGAAGGAATCTAGTAGAGGAAATAACATTGCAATTGATAGACAGAAATAAAGTTATATTACAGAGATAACTTGTCGCAGCTCTAATAGACTGTTTTCATGACATGACTAGCAGCGACAAGGGAAAAGAAGAAATGGGCGGCCTAATCTACGCGCCCGCCCTCGACTCGCTTGATCTCGCTCACCTTGTCCACAATGGGTGCGACAAGGGCCTTGAGTGCATCCAGATCGGCGTCAGGCGGCAAGGATCGGAGGACGTTGGTGAAGCTGAGGCCTGGATTGCGGAAGGCTACCTTCATCAGCACCTTCTGGAGAACCCCAGCGCAGATTTTGCGCGACTCGTTGGCCAGCTGCTTTGGGATCCTCTCCCGGAGCCGCTGGAGTGTCGTCGCCACACCCTTGAAGAATAGACTGAGCTTGGCGCTGGGTTGAAGGCTCTCGTCGGAAGGATATCCAAAGTCCTCCATCCCCAGCTGCGCCAGCTCCTCGTTGATGACGGCGGCAGTGTTCACCAGACCCTCAGTCCAGTGCTCCACCGTGTCTCTGAAGGAGTTTTGAGTGACTGCAATGCTCTCCAACAGCGCCGCGTCAGCCTTGACCTTCTCTGCCAAGGTCTTCTCCCGCTCCTTGGCGGCCTCCAGCGTCTGCGTCAGCGTGGCCAGCTTCAGCTCCAGATCTGCTTTGGAATCCTTGGCGGTGCTGAGCTCCTTGCCCCTCTCAGCGAGAAGGCCTTGCAGCTCACCATGGGCGGCAGCATCCTTCTCGCGCTCATGCTTGAGCGCGGCAATCTCCTCGCCGCTCTTCCCAATATCGGCCTCCAGCCGCGCCACCTTCTCCTCTAGCTCCTTATTGGCGGCCTCTGCAGTTGCCGCGGCATCCTTTGCCTTCTTGAGCACCCCGCCAAGTGCTCGCTCGCGCTCGGCGAGCTCTTCCTCGTAGCTGTCGAGGTGGGCCTTCCGCTGCACTAGCTCGCCTTCCCGCGCGGACTGCTTCTCGGTAGCAAGCCTTTGTTCCTCCTCAGCCTTGGCCTTCTCGAGAAGAAAGGCCGTGCGCTCTTCGTCGACTCGCTCCGGCTCCTGCGCCAGGGACCGGAGAGCCTCTTGATTTTGGCTCCGGAGCTCTTCCGCACGCTTCTCCATGTCAACTCCCGCCTTCGCGACAAGTGCTTCCCGAGAAGCCAGCTTGGCTTGCCGGGTGCGGTAGAGTGACAGCAGCTTCCGCAGCAGCTGCTCCTCCTCAGGCTCGCCGCTGCTGCTGCCGGGCGCATCAACCAATGACAGCCCAGTAGAGGCGAGCACCTCCCCATCAAAAGTCTCCCCCTCGACTGGCGCCCTGGAGCTCGACGCCCAGGGTAGCTTGATGAAGATGTTGTCACCGGCCTGCAAGTAGGCGTCAGGCTGGGGCTCCTCGGAGCCCGGCTCCGTGGAAGCGGCAGAGGGTTCGGCAGTCGGTGCAGCGCCCGGCGCTCCTGCGGCCTCAGGGTCGTCAGTGCGATCGCCCGATCCCTCGCTGGCTTCCGCAGCAGCAGCCCCGGCGGCCTCCTCGCCGGCGGTCTCATCAGCACCGGCACCTTCCTCGCCGGTGCCCTCTGTCTCCATTGGCTCAGCTAAAGATGGGTCTGAAGAACGAAGAAGGGAGGAAAATCAATCAAAAATTCAAGGAAAGAAAAACAGAAGAAGCAGAACCCAAGGGAAAGTTTTTGGCAAGTGGATTACCTGCGCCAAGATCTTCAGTTGCGGCCTCGGTCGCCGCAGGATCAGCAGTGCCGTCCCTTGCCGAAGAGTCCCCCCTTGCCGGAGAGCGCTCCCTTTCCGGGGACTCCTCCCTTGGCGGCGCAGTCGAAGCAGGTGGCACTTCGGGACCGGCCTCCGGGCGCTCCTGATGAGGCTGCTCTGCTCCTGCACAAGTCAACAAGCAAGATATCAACAAAGGAAAAAGCACTGAAGCGTGCCGGACAGCAGAAGGCTAAACTATGAACTTACGCTGGGGGCTGCGCTGGGGGCTGCTCCGAGGGGTGATTGCCGGGTCCGTCAAGGTGGTCTCGGACCCACCTCCTGCCGACGCGATGGGGTCATCCTCGATGACGATCACCGCGGCCTTGGCCCTCTTCGCCGCTCTCTGGGCCAGTGTTCTGAAAAGAAAAGAGTCTAGATTGGAGCAAGTCAGATACAAGATATAAACATCAAGATTGAAGGATTATAAGGACGCCAAAGAAACTCACTCTTCTTCCTCCTCATCGGAGCTGAGCGTGGAAAGATCGAAGTCCGGCCCTCCTCCGGTGCGGCGAGGTGGAGGAGTAGGATCCCTTGCCCGCTTGGCGGGGGCGGCGGCGGTGGCGCGGGAAGATCCCGCTCCAGTTGCTGCTGTTGCGTGAGGCGCTCCCGCGGCAACATTGCTTGCCGCAGTAGAGCGCATCGCGCGGCTCGGTTGCTGTGGAGCTGGCTGCCGCCCTGCTGCGTCCCCGGCCCTGCGAAGGCGCCTCCTTGGCGGGGCCGGGAGCTCCGCCTGCGGCAAGCTCTCTGAAGGCTCAGTCTCCTCCTCGCCGGCCTCGCTCGACTCGGCTTCAGAACCGGCAGGCTCCTCCTCGCCCATGAACTCCGCGCGTTCGGCAAGGTTTGCCGCCTCTGCAACCTCCGCCTCCTCCATAGTGAACCCAAACACACCTGCAGCAGCTGCGGCCGCAGCCTCTTCCGCCCTAGTAGCGATGAGCTGTAGCTCCTCGTCGGTGGTGTCACGGGTGAGGCTCTTCTGCTTGTCAGCGCGGACCGGCAATTCCTCCAAGGTGTCGAAGAACGCTCGCACAACGTCGTCCGCAGGCTCTTGCCGTGTGAATCGCACAATGGCATCATGGCGCGGATCCGGTCAAGTGAAGAGTTATTGCACAAAGGAACTACGCCCCTCGGCAGTGTGAATGGATGTTGGGGGTCGCGTTTGAATAATTCCAAGAGCATTGCGTCCAACTCCAAGATAGTGGAGTTGTAGTTCAGGCCCGGCCGCAGCCTCATGATGTCCGCCGAATTCTTGAATTCCCAGGCGGGCCTCCTCCTCTCCTGCAGGGGGGCAATGCGGCGGCGGAGGAAATCTGCCCCGACAGCACCTACGGTGAGCCCGGCAAGCCTGAGGAGAAGAATCCTAGTGATGGCGATCTTCAGCCTCTCTTCTTCCGGGGCCATGTTGCTCCAGTCATTGCCGCGCACTATTGGAGTTTGGCGCACGGCGGTGAAGGGCTGTGGATCCTCCTCGACGATCCAACACCACTCCGCTCTCCACTCCTCCCACTTGCTGCGAAGCTCACCCTCCAAGTACGCCTCTTTCTTGCCGACTCTCGAGACCCAGGCAATCCCTCCGGCAAGCGGCTCTCCTCTCTCTACCCGAGGTATGAAGAAGTGGCGGAAAAGGGCTACACTAGAGTGGACTCCGACAAAGTTTTCGCACAAGTGTGCGAAAACTGCCATGGTCAAGACAGCATTGGGGGTGAAGTCAAGGAGGCGGAAGCCATACGTGTTCATAATGTCGCAAAAGAATTCCGAGAAGGGCGGGCAGAGCCCGCAGTAGAAGAATAGCGGGAAGAACGGGTACCCATTGGGAGCCGACTCCGAGGCAGCAGCCAGGAGTACCCTCGTGCGCGGATGCGCACGCTTCTCCGTCGCCCAAAAGAGGTAGAAGTACTCCCTCAGCTCCTGCACTCCGAGCTGGGGGTGAAGATCGCCCGCTCCTTCCGCAGCGCCGCGAGCCGCTGCGCCTCGGCCGACTTCACGCCCTTTCCCATGTCGCCTTTCGGGGCCATGGCGGAGGTGGTGGAGAAGGTCGACGGCGTGGTGATGCTGGTGGCAATGGGGGGGGGGGCGGAGCGCTGCTCTCTCGGCTTCGAGAAGAAGAGGGGAGCGGCGGAGTTTGTGAAGGAGGAGTAGCAGCAAGCAGCGAGGGGGAACGAACTGCCCCTGTTTCCTCTGCTTATAAAGAGGGACGGGGCGGACGTTTCGGCCTTCCACTTAAACAACCACCCACGATCTCTCCCACGATGCCGCAATCAACGCGTGCCGTTATGGGAGAGTGCGGTGGATACGGAACAAGATTGGCGTGGCCCAGCCCGCGTGTGCCCGTGCCCTGCATTGGGCCTGGCCCAACAGCGCTCGGCACCGTGTCTGGCCCAGGACCGGGGGCTCCTGTCGGTGTACTAGATTAGGGGTACCCTAGTACCCCAAACTTGTGCACGGGCAGTTGCAGCACCCCGCGGCAAAGGCTTGCCGGGTGATCGCCAAGTTCCCCCAAGGTTCCCTTGGAGCCATCCAAGAACAAAGTATTTAAGCTAAGGAGACAAGACCCCGGCAAGAGGAGCTTGCCGGGAAGGCCAACCAGGGCGCTCCAATGAACTTGCCGCGACGCGCCACGCGCTCCGGCAAGGCAACAAGGCCCCGGCAAGAGGAGCTTGCCGGGAAGACAAACCAAGGTGCCTCGAAGCCCGGTGAGCGACAAGCTTCCGGACCCGACAAGATAACAACAGCGGCAAGGCGCTTGCCGCGGCAGGCGGCCACTCTGCGCCCACGCTCCAGCGCATCCACCAACGTGTCTCTCTGGGGGCCTCTCCGGGCATGCGTGGCGGGAGGATGTGCAGCCAGCGGTGCGCAGTGGCATGCGAAGCTGACAAGATCGCCATCGTGGCGAACGGTGGCGCCCCTAACGGTCCTTTTCTGCACTGTTCGGGCGACTCAGACGGGCATTTAATGCCCTTGTCCCCTGCCGTCAGGGTTAGGTAGGGTGCACTGTACAAGCAACTGTATCAACTACCTCGCTTTTTACGTTTTTACCCTCCTCTGCGTTGCCACCTGTCGGTGACCCCTTTAGCGTATAAAAGGAGGCCCATGCGCAACGTAGGGGGGGTTGGGGCTCATAGGTTCGAAGCCTCAGACAGTTTGCTTCGATCCATCCGTAGCCCAGAGAACATCACACTCTCGTTTTGGAGAGCAAGAACACCAGATAATACAACCAGACAAGCAGCAGTAGGAGTGTTATCTCTCCGGAGAGCTCCGAAGCTGGGTAAACTACTCGTGTGCCTCGCCTCGATCTGCTCTTCGTGCGATCTCCGCCCTCCGCCGAACCGAAAGGGGCCCGGTCCGCCGGCCCCATAGGTGTTCGAGGATCAGTTTCCCCGACAACTTGAAAGATAAAAGAACCAAGATTTTTCCCTCAACTACGAGGGGAGGTAAGGAACTGCCATCTAGCTCTGCACTTGATTCACCTTCTGTTTTGAGTAAACTTGTGACACCTACACCTGATATTTATTCTGATATGTCGCATGTTATTGATGATGCCACTTCTGCTTTGCATGATACTTATGATGAAACTACTTCTATGCTTGATAATACTGTGCCAGTAGGTGAATTTCTTGATGAACAACTTGCTAGGGCTAGAGAGAATGAGATTATTGAAACTGATAATATTGATGAAAGTGATGATGAAGATTCTCCCCCTAGATATGAATTGTCTGTCGCTCCTGAGGGTTATGTTATGGATGAAGAAACTGCGAGAGACTTCTTAGCTTAATGATAGATATGATCTTAAGAAATTATTAGCTAAGATTAAAGAAAAATCTTTGAATGCTAGAATGAAATATGACCCTGCTTTTGATACTTCACCTATCTTTATTTCCGATAAGGATTATGATTTCTCTGTCGACCCTGAGTTAATTACTTTGGTTGAATCTGATCCTTTTTATGGCTATGAATCTGAAACTGTTGTGGAACATTTTACTAAATTAAATGATATAGCCACCATGTTCACTAATGATGAGAAAACTCACTATTACTTTATCCTTAAGTTGTTTCCGTTCTCATTAAAGGGTGATGCTAAAACATGCTTTAATTCCCTTGATCCTGGTTGTGTGTGTAGTCCCCAGGATATGATTTATTACTTCTCTGCTAAATATTTCCCCGCTCATAAGAAACAAGCTGCCTTAAGGGAAATATTTTTTTTTTTGCAAATTGAAGAAGAGAGTCTCCCACAAGCTTGGGGGAGGCTTCTCCAATTACTTAATGCTTTGCCTAATCATCCTCTCAAGAAAAATGAAATACTTGATATTTTTATAATGGACTAACTAATGCTTCCAGAGACCATCAGAATAGTTGTGCTGGTTGTGTTTTTAGGGAAAGAACTGTTGATCAAGCTGAAGTGTTATTGAATAATATGTTGAGTAATGAAAATGATTGGACACTTCCTGAACCAACTCCTAAGCCAACTCTGAAGAAAAGGGGTATTCTATTTCTCAGTCCTGAAGATATGCAAGAGACAAAGAAATCTATGAAAGAAAAAGGTATTAAAGCTAAAGATGTTAAGAATTTACCACCTATTGAAGAAATACATGGTCGTGATAACCCGACATAGGTAGTAAAGGTAAATTATCTCTATAGATCTGATGAAGGTGATATCCCTCGTTATAAGCCTGCTAGCCAATGCTTAGATGAGTTTGATAGTTTTATTGTTAAACAAGAAAACTTCAATGCTTATGTTGGTAGACAATTGAAACACAATGCTGATATGCTTGAACACTTGAGTGATTATATGTCTAGAGTTAAAGGTGAACTTAAACTCATTAGTAAACATGCTTCTATAGTTACCACTCAAGTAGAACAAGTACTTAAGGCTCAGAATGATTTACTCAATGAATTAAATAATATGAAAAATGATAATGCTATTAGAGTTATGACTAGAGGGGGTAAAATGACTCAGGAACCTTTGTATCCTAAGGGGCACCCCAAGAGAATTGAGCAAGATTCTCAGAGAACTAATGTTGATGCACCTAGTTCTTCTAAGAAGAAGAAAAAGAAAAATTATAGGACTTTGCATGCTTCTAGTGAACCCGTTGTTGACACACGTGAGAATCCCAATGATATTTCTATTTCTGATGCTAAAACACAATATGGTAATGAACATGAACCTAGTGATAATGTTAATGATGATGTTCATGTTGATGCTCAACCTAGCAATGAAAATGACGTAGAGATTGAACCTATTGTTCATCGTAATAACCCACAATCAAAGAATCAACGTTATGATAAGAGAGACTTCGTTGCTAAGAAGCACGGTAAAGAAAGAGAACCATGGGTTCATAAACCCATGCCTTTTCCTCCTAAACCATCCAAGAAAAAGGATGATGAGGATTTTGAGCACTATGCTGAAATGATTAGACCTATCTTTTTGCGTATGCGTTTGACTGATATGCTTAAAATGAATCCTTATGCTAAGTATATGAAAGATATTGTTACAAATAAAAGAAAGATACCGGAAGCTAAAATTTCCACCATGCTTGCTAATTATACTTTTAAGGGTGGAATACCAAAGAAACTAGGAGATCCAGGAGTACTAACTATACCATGCTCCATTAAGAGAAACTATGTTAAAACTGCTTTATGTGATCTTGGAGCCGATGTTAGTATTATGCCCCTCTCTTTATATCGTAGACTTGATTTGAATAAGTTGACACCTACTAAAATTTCTTTGCAAATGTCTGATAAATCAACTGCTATACCTGTCGGTATTTGTGAGGATGTGCCTGTTGTGGTTGCAAACGTTACCATTTTAACGGACTTTGTTATTCTTGATATTCCCGAGGACGATAGTATGTCTATTATTCTTGGTAGACCCTTTTTGAATACTGCAGGGGCTGTTATTGATTGCAACAAAGGCAATATCACTTTTCATGTTAATGGTAATGAGCATATGGTACACTTTCCGAGGAAACAACCTCAAGTCCACATTATCAATTCTATTGGAAAAAGTTCAAAAATTAGTATTGGAGGTTTTGAATTTCCTCTTCCTACCGTCAAGAAGAAATATGATATTCTTATGTTGGGGACGTGCATATCCCTATTGAGGTAACCTAGTGTTATTCGAAATTTCTCCGATTCCATGCGACTCGTAATGAGTTTGTTAACAAGACTTGATCAACCTTATTAGTGGATTCCTTTTGATGAGCATGAAATGGATGAAGTTAGAAAGCACAACTCTCTGTACCCTCCTTTTACTTTATGTTATTTATATTAAATAAAGAAAAAATAGTATTTTCTGTCTGTTTTCTGAATTATCCTTGCAATAAAAAATATCCCGAAAATAAAAGTTCTCCAAATGCCCTGAAAATTTAATATGATTTTTTCTGAAATATTTAAGAATTATTGGCACTGAGAACACACCAGGGGGACCCACCATGTGCGGCGCACCCCCTGCCTCGTGGACCCCACATGGGCCCCCTCCACTTATTCTTGCACCCACACACTTCTTCTTCCTCCAGAAAAAATCATCCACCAGCTCAAACCCGAGTTCTAGCTCATCTGGCTGCCATTTTCGATCTCCTAGCTCAAAGCTCCATTCACAAAACTGCTTTGGGATTTTGTTCTTCGGTATGTGACTCCTCCAATGGTCCAATTAGTTTTTGTTCTAGTTCTTTATTTATTGCAAATTTTTGCTGCTTAGGTGACACTGTTCTTGAGCTTGGATGTCAAATTTATATGGCCCCAAGTAGTTTTAATGCATGATATGGCCTCTAGGCACTTGCAGAAGTAGTTGCTATCAATCTTGTTCAGTTTGATTCACTTTTATTTTGAATTACTAAAATTTTTAGAAAATTATGAAGAGATTTTTGAGGGGCTCTTCGAGCTGAAGCTCAAAGGATAAGCAAAGTGAAGAGAATAAGAAGCCCAAATATAATCTCCCTTGTACTATAGAGATTCGGTCGTGCGAATGGCCTTGTGATGAGTTCTTGAGAGAAGTCGGGATTTATGAAGATTTTTATTATTTGGCTAAGAATGCAGGCCTCACCGACTTCCTCCACGACCAGCGTAAACAGTATCTCCTACTCACCAATATTTTTGTGCAAAAATTTCATTTCCATGCTAGGAGATCGCCACCTTCAGTGGAATTTTATTTATATGATGAGCATAAGGAGATGTCACTTTATGACTTTTGTGCGGTTTGCAAGTTGCCTACGAGGGCAGCATAGAGGAACCACATCGTAATGATGTGGAGGGATTTATTGATATGATTGCTGTAGGGGAAACGAGGAAAGTTTCCGATGCAAGAATCACTAGCATACATTTTCCTATTCTACGTTACTTTGCAATATTTGCTAGTAGATGCTTAATTGGTCGCAGGAACAGCGGAAATCTTAGGGGCTGTTTGGTTCCCAGCCACACCTTGCCACACTTTACCACACCTAACCTTAGGGAAGTTTGACCAAGTTAGGTAGGTGTTTGGTTCTAGCCACACCTAAGGCAAGGATTTTTTATGAGCAGTGAACCCCACATGTCATAGACACAAAAAGTGTGGCAAGATTCCCTTAGGCAAGCCAAAGTGTGGCTAACAATTTGAACAACTCAACTAAGGCAGGTGTGACAAAAATCATGTGGCAATATATGGCAAAGATAGTCACAATCCAAACAGCCCCTTAGTGCCCCTGATATTGTTATTTTGCGCCATGCTTTGATTCATGATACCACTTTTAGTTTAGGCGCTATTGTTGCTAAACGGTTAAATCTGAACCGTACAAAGGGCCCCGTCTTTGGAGACATCTTTGCCTCGTGCCTTGCTGCACACTTTAATATACCTATTAGATATTATGAGAAAGAGGAAAAGTTGCCGCCTCCAATTTTTCTAGATTATAAGAGTATGGTAGCACATGATTTTATTGTTAAGAATAAGAAGAAGATGCTTAATTATAGACTGATATTTGATAAAAATTACTTTGAGACTATTACCTTGCCTGCTCCCTCTTTGTTCAACATATTTTCAGGCACATACCTTGTTTTGCTGGAGGCCGTTCATGCATACTGGAGCCTGACATCATCTCCAGAGCCGGAGCCACCACTCGATCCTCACTGTCAGTATGTTTATCAGTGGGATCCGGAGGAGATCGCTAACCAGTGGCACCCTGAGGATCCTCCTCAGTACACCGGAGTGGGCAGCTTCGAGCCATAGCCACAGACCAACTTAGGCCAAAAGCCTAAGCTTCGGGGAGTATGTATTTCTCACCGACATTACATTCATGTTCACACACTCATGCCAGTTGTCGGTGCTCATACTTTTTCATTGTATCATCCATGCTAGTTTATTTTCTGTTTTAAGTTTTCTTCTTGTGTGTTTGAAAAACCTTAATAAAAATCAAAAAATATATTTAATTGTAGCCTTTAGCTAGTTTACTTTCCATGCCTGTAGTAGTAATAATTAAAAGAAAACCCAAAAAGATTTCTCGTTCTTCTTTTGCTGGTTGGGAGCTTTCCCATGTAAATAGTTTTGTTTCTTTTCTTTTCTTTGGGGGCTGAGAGGAGAAGACCATGATGAAAATGTTGAGTGGCTCCTATATGCATTATTGTTGATCTAACAAAGAGCCCATATTACCTTGTCTTCTCCCTTGAATTGAATGCCTGCAGATTCCAGCTTAGTCCAATGCACGTGCACTATTATTATTATTATTATTATTATTGTTATTATTATCCACACTATTTGGTTGTGCAAATGAAAGGCAATAATGACGATATATGATGGACTAATTGAGATGAGAGAAGCTGGTATGAACTCGACCTCTCTTGTTTTTGTAAATATGATTAGTTCATCGTTCCTGATTCAGCCTATTATGAATGAAACATGTTTGCAAGGACAATTAGATATTATAGTTGCTCATGCCATGCTTAAGTAGCTAGGAGTTTATAATGGTTTACCTTGCGTGCTAACAGGCTATTAAAATGGTTGTGATGTGGTATGATAGGGTGGTATCCTCCTTTGAACGATTCGAGTGGCTTGACTTGGCACATGTTCACACATGTAGTTGAAACAAATCGACATAGCCTCCATGATATTTATGTTCACGGTGAATTATATCCTACTCATGCTTGCATTCAGTGTTGATTAATTTTAATGCATGTTCATGACTGTTGTCGCTCTCTAGGTGGTCGCTCCCCAGAGTCTTTCTATCCTTCATTTGTACTAAGCGAGAATACTGCTTGTGCATCCAATTCCATAAAACCCAAAAGTTATTCCATATGAGTCCACCATACCTTCCTATATGCGGTATCTACCTGTCGTTCCAAGTAAATTTGTATGTGCCAAACTCTAAACCTTCAAACAAAATTCTGTTTTGTATGCTTGAATAGCTCATGTATCAACTAGGGATGTCTGTATCTTCCATGCTAGGCGGGTTATTCTCAAGAGGAGTGGACTCCGCTCCTCACTCACGAGAAAATGGCTGGTCACCGGGATGCCTAGTCCCATGCTCAAACAAAAGCAAAATAATTGCAAACAAAACTCCCCGAGGATTGTTGTTAGTTGGAGGCACCCGTTATTTCGGGCAAGCCATGGATTGATACTTGTTGGTGGTGGGGGAGTATAAACTTTACCATTCTTCTTGGGAACCGCCTATAATGTGTGTAGCATGGAACATATCGGGATCTCTCGGTTGTTATGTTGACAATTAAAGTATACTTCTCAAAATATTATTCATCTCTATTTCAAAATCGAGCTCTGGCACCTCTACAAATCCCTGCTTCCCTCTGCGAAGGGCCTATCTATTTACTTTTATGTTGAGTCATCATCCTCTTATTAAAAAGTACTAGTTGGAGAGCACCGCTGTCATTTGCATGCATTACTATTAGTTTATATTGAGTATGACTGTGACTGGATCTCTTTTACCATGAATTACAATTTCCAGTTAGCCCTTGATCTTCAGGGGTGCTCTGCATTTATGTTTTGCAGCCTCAGAAAGGGCTAGTGAGATACCATCTTGTTATATCATATTATGATTGTTTTGAGAAAGTGTTGTCATCTGAGATTTACTATTATTGCTCGCTAGTTGATTATGCCATTAATATGAGTAAACATGAGACCTAAATGTTATTGCGAATATGGTTAGTTCATAATCTTTGCTGAAAACTTGAATGGTGGCTTTACATATTTACAACAAGAAGAGCAAACAGAGTTTGTAAAAGTTTTTCTTTATCACTTTCAGTTTATCAACTGAATTGCTTGAGGACAAGCAAAGGTTTAAGCTTGGGGGAGTCGATACGTCTCCAACGTATCTACTTTCCAAACACTTATGCCCTTGTTTTGGACTCTAACTTGCATGAGTTGAATGGAACTAACCCAGACTGACGCTGTTTTCTGCAGAATTGAGACCAGGGGGCATACTTTGCTGCAGATATTAAGTCTTTCAGGTGCAGTTGAATTGACAACTCAACTGTTAATACTTGAGAATATTCTTTGGATCCCCTTATGTGGAATGAATAAATTTGGGTTGAATACTCTACCCTCGAAAACTGTTGTGATTCCCTATACTTGTTGGCTATGAAGACTATTTTCTGGCGCTGTTGCCGGGGAGCATAGCTCTATTCTTTGAGTTACTTGGGATTTACATCTGTTGATCACTATGAGGAACTTGAAAGATGAAAGAACCAAGATTTTTCCCTCAACTACGAGGGGAGGTAAGGAACTGCCATCTAGCTCTGCACTTGATTCACCTTCTGTTATGAGTAAACTTGCGACACCTACTCCTGCTATTCATATTCGGCCATGTCTGACATTCGGCCTATCAGAGGCCCACTATAGATTTGGGCCACTTTCGGCCTGTTGTGATTTTCGGCCTGTTAACGCCGGACTAAATCAATGGGCCATATGTGGACCAATGTCACATCGGGCCCATTAACGGCCCATATAAAAATGACGATAATCTAGCCCGACCGAACTTCCGACCCGTTAAAGGACCGTGTATTAGGTCGACGCATTTACGACCCGTCCGAATTTCCGCCTGCTAAGACCAGTGGGTTATTTGGCACAATCAGGGCCCAATCTCACTTTTGGTCTTTTAAAGGCCCATGTTTTTTATGGGCTCGAGATATTTACACCTGTAAAATGGCCTATTGTTACTGAGGGCCCAAATTATGTTTAGGCTTGTTAAAGGCCCACTATGAGCACATGCCTACCAGAAAAATATGAAATCTTATGCTGATTTAGGCCCAATATTTTTAGTGGGCTACATGCAAATTTTGGCCCATAATCGTTTTTAGCCCAATTGGAATGGGCCCGACGAATGTTGGCACGTTGGGCTCCTACCAAGCTTTCGACCGAACACATTACTAAGATAAACCTACACTATACAAAAATAGCGTCGTAATTATTGCACCCTTTGGCAACATCATAAATGTTGTATCACAACAAAAAAAATTCCAACCATACAACAAAAGGCATGTTGGCATAAAGTTTACAGTCCTTGTAGATAAAAGCACCATCAGATGTATAGAAGCACAAATCATTTGACCTGAGTGCTAATGTTCCAGGCTGTAGAATCTGATGGAGTAGTACTACCTCTTGAGCACTGCGTTGGATTTCCCCGAAGAGGAAAGGATGATGCAGCAAAGTAGCGTAAGTATTTCCCTCAGGTTTTGAGAACCAAGGTATCAATCCAGTAGGAGGTTGCGCGCGCGTCCCTAGTACCTGCACAAAACAAATAAGTCCTCGCAACCAACGCGATAAGGGGTTGTCAATCCCTTCACGGTCACTTACGAGAGTGAGATCTAATAGATATGATAAGATAATATTTTTGGTATTTTTATGATAAAGATGCAAAGTAAAATAAAGGCAAAGTAAAAAAGCAAAGGAAATAATTAAGTATTGGAAGATTAATATGATGAAGATAGACCCGGGGGGCATAGCTTTCACTAGTGGCTTCTCTCAAGAGCATAAGTATTCTATGGTGGGTGAACGAATTACTGTTGAGCAATTGACAGAATTGAGCATAGTTATGAGAATATCTAGGTATGATCATGTATATAGGCATCACGTCTGAGACAAGTAGACCGACTCCTGCCTGCATCTACTACTATTACTCCACTCATCGACCGCTATCCAGCATGCATCTAGAGTATTAAGTTCATGAAAACAGAGTAACGCCTTAAGCAAGATGACATGATGTAGAGGGATAAATTCATGCAATATGATAAAAACCCCATCTTGTTATCCTCGATGGAAACAATACAATACGTGCCTTGCTGCCCCTACTGTCACTGGGAAAGGACACCGCAAGATTGAACCCAAAGCTAAGCACTTCTCCCATTGCAAGAAAGATCAATCTAGTAGGCCAAACCAAACTGATAATTCAAAGAGGCTTGCAAAGATAACCAATCATACACAAAAGAATTCAGAGAAGATTCAAATATTGTTCATAGATAAACTTGATCATAAACCCACAATTCATCGGTCTCAACAAACATACCGCAAAAAGAAGATTACATCGAATAGATCTCCACAAGAGAGGGGATAACATTGTATTGAGATCCAAAAAGAGAGAACAAGCCATCTAGCTAATAACTATGGACCCGAAAGTCTGAGGTAAACTACTCACACTTCATCGGAGAGGCTATGGTGTTGATGTAGAAGCCCTCCATGATGGATGCCCCCTCCGACGGAGCTCCGAAACAGGCCCCAAGATGGGATCTCGTGGATACAGAAAGTTGCGGCAGTGGAATTAGGTTTTGGATCCGTATCTGATCATTTGGGGGTACATAGGTATATATAGGAGGAAGGAGTACGTCGGTGGAGCAACAGGGGGCCCACGAGGGTGGAGGGCGCGCCTGGGGGGGTAGGCGCGCCCCCCTACCTCGTGGCCTCCTCCTTTGTTTCTTGACGTGGGGTCCAAGTCTCCTGAATCATGTTCGGTGAGAAAATCACGTTCCCGAAGGTTTCATTCCATTTGGACTCCGTTTGAGATTCCTTTTCTTCGAAACCCTAAAATAGGCAAAAACAACAATTCTGGGCCGGGCCTCTGGTTAATAGGTTAGTCCCAAAAATAATATAAAAGTGGATAATAAAGCCCAATAATGTCCAAAACAGTAGATAATATAGCATGGAGCAATCAAAAATTATAGATACGTTGGAGACGTATCAAGCATCCCCAAGCTTAATTCCTGCTCGTCGTCGAGTAGGTAAATGATAAAAACAGAATTTTTGATGCGGAGTGCTACTTGTCATAATTTCAATGCAAATCTTCTTAGTTGTGGTATGAATATTCAGATTAGAAAGATTCAGGACAAAAGTTTATATTGACATAGAAAATAATAATACTTCAAGCATATTAACAAAGCAATCATGTCTTCTCAAAATAACATGGCTAAAGAAAGTCATCCCTACAAAATCATATAGTATGGCTATGCTCTATCTTCACCACACAAAGTATTTAAATCATGCACAACCCCAATGACAAGCCAAGCAATTGTTTCATACTTTTGACATTCTCAAAACTTTTTCAAGCTTCACGCAATACATGAGCATGAGCCATGTATATAGCACTATAGGTGGAATAGAATGGTGGTTGTGGAGAAGACAAAAAAGGATAAGATAGTCTCACATCAACTAGGCGTATCAACGGGCTATGGAGATGCCCATCAATAGATATCAATGTGAGTGAGTAGGGATTGCCATGCAACAGATGCACTAGAGCTATTAGTATATGAAAGCTCAAAAAGAAACTAAGTGGGTGTGCATCCAACTTGCTTGCTCACGAAGACCTAGGACAATTTGAGGAAGCCCATCATTGGAATATACAAGCCAAGTTCTATAATGAAAATTTCCCATTAGTATATGAAAGTGACGAAATGAGAGACTCTCTACTATGAATATCATGGTGCTACTTTGAAGCACAAGTGTGGTAAAAGGATAGTAGCATTGCCCCTTCTCTCCTTTTATCTCATTTTATTATTTGGGCCTTTTCTCCTTTTTTTTAATGGCCTCTTTTTTTCGTTCGGAGCCTCATCCCGTCTTGTGGGGGAATCATAGTCTCCATCATCCTTTCCTCACTTGGGACAATCCTCTAATAATGATGATCATCACACTTCTATTTTCTTACAACTCAACAATTACAACTCGATACTTAGAACAAAATATGACTATATATGAATGCCTCTGGCGGTGTACCGGGATATGCAATGACTCATGAGTGACATGTATGAAAGAGTTATGCACGGTGGCTTTGCCACAAATACGATGTCAACTACATGATCATGCTAAGCAATATGACAATGATGGAGTGTGTCATAATGAACGGAACGGTGGAAAGTTGCATGGAAATATATCTCAGAATGGCTATGGAAATGCCATAATAGGTAGGTATGGTGGCTGTTTAGAGGAAGGTATATGGTGGGTGTATGATACCGGCGAAAGGTGCACGGTATTAGAGGCTAGCAATGGTGGAAGGAAAAAAAGTGCATATAATCCATGGGCTCAACATTAGTCATAAAGAACTCATATACTTATTGCAAAAATCTACAAGTTATCAAAGCAAAGTATTACATGCATGCTCCTAGGGGGATAGATTGGTAGGAAAAGACCATCGCTCGTCCCCACCGCCACTCATAAGGAAGACAACCAATAAATAAATCATGCTCCGACTTCATCACATAACGGTTCACCATACGTGCATGCTACGGGAATCACAAACTTTAACACAAGTATTTCTCAAATTCACAACTACTCAACTAGCACAACTTTAATATCACCATCTTCATATCTCAAAACAATTATCAAGCATCAAACCTCTCATAGCATTCAACACACTCATAAGAAAGTTTTTACTATTCTTGAATACTAAGCATATTAGGATTATTTAAGCAAATTACCATGCTATTTAAGACTCTCAAAATAATCTAAGTGAAGCATGAGAGATCAATAGTTTCTATAAAACAAATCCACCACCGTGCTCTAAAAGATATAAGTGAAGCACATAGAGCAAAACTACATAACTCAAATGATATAAGTGAAGCACATAGAGTATTCTAACAAATTACAAATCATGTATGGCTCTCTCAAAAGGTGTGTTCAGCAAGGATGGTTGTGGTAAACTAACAAATAAATATTCAAATAATACAAGACGCTCCAAACAAAACACATATCATGTGGTGAATAAAAATATAGCTCCAAGTAAAGTTACCGATAGAAGTAGACGAAAGAGGGGATGCCTTCCGGGGCATCCCCAAGCTTTGGCTTTTAGGTTTCCTTATATTATCTTGGGGGTGCCATGGGCATCCCCAAGCTTAGGCTCTTGCAACTCCTTGTTCCATAATCCATCAAATCTTTACCCAAAACTTGAAAACTTCACAACACAAAACTCAAAGTAGAAAATCTCGTGAGCTCCGTTAGCGAAAGAAAACAAAAGACCACTTCAAGGTACTGTAATGAACTCATTCTTTATTTATATTGGTGTTAAACCTACTGTATTCCAACTTCTCTATGGTTTATAAACTATTTTACTAGCCATAGATTCATCAAAATAAGCAAACAACACACGAAAAACAGAATCTGTCAAAAACAGAACAGTCTGTAGTAATCTGTAGCTAGCGCAAGATCTGGAACCCCAAAAATTCTAATATAAATTTCTGTAAGTGAGGAATTTATCTATTAATCATCTGCAAAAATAATTAACTAAATATAACTTTCCAAATAAAAATGGCAGCAGTTCTCGTGAGCGCTAAAGTTTCTGTTTTTTACAGCAAGATATCAAGACTTTCCCCAAGTCTTCCCAACGGTTCTACTTGGCACAAACATCAATTAAACACAAAAAACACAACCAAAGCAGAGGCTAGGTAAATTATTTGTTACTAAACAGGAGCAAAAAGCAAGGAATACAAATAAAATTGGGTTGCCTCCCAACAAGCACTATCGTTTAACGCCCCTAGCTAGGCATAAAAAGCAAGGATAGATCTAGGTATTGCCATAATAGTAAGATAGATCATTAAAAATCTTTTCATATTCTCTACGTTCGGCAGAAAGTTTTCTTTGGGTCAAGCAAAAGTAATCAAAAGGGCTAAATTTAATGGGACAAAAGTCCCCAAGATCAACTTTAGGAGGTATAGGTTCCTCCTTCGGCCCTTCGTATTGCACAACCAATTCATCATTATAAGCATTCTTTTGACAGAACTTTGTGAGCCTATACTCAAGAGAGTATCCTAGCTCATTATTTCGAATAGAAAAATCATTATTAAGTTCAGAAAGTCTACCAATTAGAACATTGGTGGGAACCTTTTTTCTAAGGTTTTCATTAAAAGCAACATAATCTAGAGATTGAAAACGCATTATTTCCTCTTGATCAAATAGGATAGTTTCTATGGGAGGACGGCCAGCGTCCACCCTATAATGCGCAAAGATTTCTTTGGCCTCTCTTATTATAAATCTGAATTCATGAGCCAAAAAGATAGTAGCGGCACGCCCAACAGAAGAATGCTTAATATTAGAAAATTCTAGGAAAATCCTTTGTATGCAAGGGTGCATGTGCATGAATTGTCTTTCAAGTTCAACCACAAGCATGGCAATAGCGTCTGCAATACTACTAGTTCTATGAAGGATAGAACTACCCATAGAAGGCAAAGCACTGGCACAAGTAAAGAAATCTTGGATAACTCCTTTTCCAATAATATTACCACTACCAATAAGGAATTTTTTTTGTATGTAAGATAGGGGGTTCTTCAGCAGGAGCGTCAGAGTTTTTCATGATATTATTATTGTCCATATCGACAATAATTTCCCCAATTTCAGACATAACGGTAGAAAGTGCAAAAGGCAAAAAGAGGCAAATAGAAAAAGAGAGGGAGGATAGAGAGAGAGAGAGAGGCCGAATAAAACGGTAAGGGTGAAGTGGGGGAGAGGAAAACGAGAGGCAAATGGCAAATAATGTAATACGGGAGATAAGGGTTGTGATGGGTACTTGGTATGTTGACTTTTGCGTAGGCGCCAGAAATGGCTCGTTGTTGGAAGTCAAATCTTGACTTGCATGAACCTCCCCGGTAACGGCGCCAGAAATTCTTCTTGCTACCTCTTGAGCACTGCGTTGGATTTCCCTGAAGAGGAAAGGATGATGCAGCAAAGTAGCATAAGTATTTCCCTCAATTTTTGAGAATCAATGTATCAATCCAGTAGGAGGTTGCGCGCGCGTCCCGAGTACCTGCACAAAACAAATAACTCCTCGCAACCAACGTGATAAGGGGTTGTCAATCCCTTCACGGTCACTTACGAGAGTGAGATCTGATAGATATAATAAGATAATATTTTTGGTATTTTTATGATAAAGATGCAAAGTAAAATAAAGGCAAAGTAAAAAAAGCAAAGGAAATAACTAAGTATTGGAAGATTAATATGATGAAGATAGACACAGGGGCCATAGCTTTCACTAGTGGCTTCTCTCAAGAGCATAAGTATTCTATGGTGGGTGAACGAATTACTGTTGAGCAATTGACAGAATTGAGCATAGTTATGAGAATATCTAGGTATGATCATGTATATAGGCATCGCGTCCGAGACAAGTAGACCGACTCCTGCCTGAATCTACTAATATTACTCCACTCATCGACCGCTATCCAGCATGCATCTAGAGTATTAAGTTCATGAAAACAGAGTAACGCCTTAAACAAGATGACATGATGTAGAGGGATAAATTCATGCAATATGATAAAAACCCCATCTTGTTATCCTCGATGGCAACAATACAATACGTGCCTTGCTGCCCCTGCTGTCACTGGGAAAGGACACCGCAAGATTGAACCCAAAGCTAAGCACTTCTCCCATTGCAAGAAAGATCAATCTAGTAGGCCAAACCAAACTGATAATTCGAAGAGACTTGCAAAGATAACCAATCATACATAAAAGAATTTAGAGAAGATTCAAATATTGTTCATAGATAAACTTGATCATAAACCCACAATTCATCGGTCTGAACAAACACACCGCAAAAACAAGATTACATCGAATAGATCTCCACAAGAGAGGGGGATAACATTGTATTGAGATCCAAAAAGAGAGAAGAAGCCATCTAGCTAATAACTATGGACCCGAAGGTCTGAGTTAAACTACTCACACTTCATCGGAGAGGCTATGGTGTTGATGTAGAAGCCCTCCGTGATGGATGCCCCATCCGGCGGAGCTCCGGAACAGGCCCCAAGATGGGATCTCGTGGATACAGAAAGTTGCAGCGGTGGAATTAGGTTATTGGCTCCATATCTGATCGTTTGGGGGTACATAGGTATATATAGGAGGAAGGAGTACGTCGGTGGAGCAACAGGGGGCCCACGAGGGTGGAGGGCACGCCCCCCTACCTCGTGGCCTCCTCCTTTGTTTCTTGACGTGGGGTCCAAGTCTCCTGGATCATGTTCGGTGAGTAAATCACGTTCCCGAAGGTTTCATTCCGTTTGGACTCCGTTTGATATTCCTTTTCTTCGAAACCCTAAAATAGGCGAAAAACAGCAATTCTGGGTTGGGCCTCCGGTTATTAGGTTAGTCCCAAAAATAATATAAAAGTGGATAATAAAGCCCAATAATGTCCAAAACAGTAGATAATATAGTATGGAGCAATCAAAAATTATAGATACGTTGGAGACATATCAAGTACCACGATCTTCACCTATTTTCCGCCATTGCTCTTGAACAACGAAGCAAATGTCTAATAGTCTGGTTTCAAAACCATTCATATCTTTACGTCATTTGTCAACCACTATTCTTGTTTCCAAAACAACGTCCATTAGGGATTGGACTTGTGTCTGGAGCATAGATATATCACTCTGTCTAGCAGGAAGGTTTGTTCAGTAGGCAATTTAGACAAGGTTACCTTGACAACCAACCCAAAATTACGCAGGAAGGTGCTTTTTGCGCTGTTAGTAAGAGAGATACTGACGCACTGCAGCAAGAGGTGTCATTGTGCCTGTGGTAGCCTCATCACCTTCAGGTGGTTGTGGCTGTTCAATCATTTTTCCATAGCTTCCTGAAAGTTTGAACTTGTAGATTAGTGTACCAGATAAGTTATTAATGAGACAAAAACAAACAAAGTAGGTTACACATTTATACATAACTTATTTTGGTGAACTACTGTAATACATTAGCATGTATTGTAGTGCCAACTACATAATAAAATCACTTTCCGAACATATGTCCATGTAGCATGCCTACTGTATTCTCTATTTCCTCACATTTGTAGACATCTAAGGATAAAGGGACATGGTTTAAACTAGGATGAACATAGTATGACATCATTCATATCATGGGCAAACAGATATAAAACAAACATGCTATTTTATCATTGTGTGCGCACGTGAACATAACAACTAGAATACAGATCAAGACCAAAAGAATATCCTTCATCTCTTTTAAACCATGTAAGGTGAAATGATACGTTAAGACAACTGTGTATAAAAGTGAACAGAGTAACTGATATTGGCTGCAAACCAAGTAGTTAAATGAACACATCACAATACCAATCAGTTCAAAGGAAGGAGGAGTAAGGACTTACAACAGCGGCTTGAACTGGTGTGCTCGTGCCCTTCATCTTGCTGGTGTGGCAATCCTTGAAGATTTGCACTGCATTCGGTTCAGGTTCTTTTTGGTCCGCACAGGCTTTCCTCTGTATTTGGAACAAGTCAATATAGATACGATAATATGGCATAGAAAAAAGAAGGAAGTAGCAGCTATTTACAAGAGCCTCGCAATGTGCAATATAGCTACGAGATCCTGTTGTCTGTTGGAATTTCACTTTAGAACGGTTGGTCTTGTTCTTCAAACAGTGCCTAGAAGAAGATCACTTGTAAGGCACATACATAAATACAAGTTCAATATGTGGTCTGATCAAATAGATATAGCCTACCTGATACTTTGGATCAGACCAGTGTTTAACGAGGGCTGTCTAGTCTTCATTTGTAATATATTCCACTGGAGATGTTTGGGTGATTTCATTGTTAGCCTTGCCTTCAAAGTGAGATTTTCTAAGGTGGTACTCATACTGTCGCAGAGTAGACTGAAAAACGTGAGTGCATGCTTGTTTAGTTGCATCATCTTTCGGATCCAACTTGAACCTCATCTGTTGAAAAAAGAATGTGAGTCTTATTAGGAGGAAGGTAGAAAGTATGGGATAGAGCAAGACTATATTACTAGTTGCGATGAATAACATTACTTACGGATAAATGGTCAAGGTAGGTGTTAAACTGGGTATTGTCTTTCTCATTCCTATACTAGATCCACATTGGGAGGATACGTGCATGACACCTAACGGCAACGGCTGCCTCTGATACTAACTTGGCTAACTCTGTAGCATCACATGGCCTTTTTAAACCTGCCTCAAAATGGATCTCCATTCTTCCTCCTTTAGATTTTGTTAATCTATCAAGCATTATCCCTGATGTCTGTTTCCGCTTGCTCCGTGGTGCTAGTTCAACAACGAATATGGAAAGTGTTAGTGTACATCAAACTGTGAGAGTACATATAAAGGAGCATGAAACTGCAACTTGAATCAGTCAGGTACTGTCTTAGTGTTGATGCTCATGAGGTTCATCTAATCTTGCCAAGTCCTGTTGTGTTAGCAGTGCTTCGGAAGTAGTGTTAGGTGTGAAGGCAGCTTGGGAACTGGCCAGATCCGGAGCAAATGAACGAGTAACTCGTTGAGATGCTGGTACAGTTGAAGCGGATGCTGCAGCTGGTGGAGCAGGTGATACTGTGTTTGTAGATTTAGCCGGTGGACTTGGACCTTCTACTGCACTATAAGTACCAGCAGAATCTGGACGGCAGATCCTTTTCCGTTTCACCCGACGAGTAACACCACTCCCTACTATATTATTTTCCTTGCTCTTTTTTGACTTTTCCATGTCAAGCCATACCCACAACACAAAAGAATAAAATCGCTCTTCAGAACTCATTGATGCATGATGTAAGACAACCGTATGAGGATGGAATATGTAAGAAAAACAGGACTGCGTGACATATTCACAGCTACGACGTGTAAACTAAGCAGAAGGATTTTCAAGAAAATAGAAGTAATGCAAGCTAGACACCATATGAAAGATGCAACCAATATTACTCTGCCGAGTTAAAAGTGTCTTGTCATTAGTGGCAATTCGAAAAATTAGAAGCAGTACAACATAGAAATCAATGCAAGATGCAACCACTATCAATCTGCCATGTTAAAAGTGTCCAATCATAAGTGATTGATGCGGGATACACAACAACAGTACTTTGATGTAAGAACATGGTATGATAGATAGATGCAGTGTATTCTATACACAGAATGCCATGTCATATGCACATGTATAACGTATGAACTTAGCATGTGCAATTTAATCAAAATAGAAGAAATACATGCCAGACAACATATGCAACATGAAACCAATTATCACACTGTCAACTTAGAGCAAGCACCTGCGATGGTGGAGTGCGGGAGGTGAACTCATCATGTAGACTTGGGACTTCAACTTCATTAGCATTAGAAGTGGCAAATCTAGAGAGTCTCCGTTTGCGTAGGTGCGGAGGACCACCAACATCCCCTAACTTACTCTTTTCCTTCCTATTTTCTGATATTGCCTTATGAAGTCAAAATCACAAGAAGATGAATAAAATTAGCTCTGCATAACTGGTTGATGCATGATACAGACGAACACTAATTTGATGTAAGGCAGGCGCATGATAGGAGGATGGAATATATACAAAAAAGACAGTGTTTCATATTCACACATACGATAGGAGGATGGAATATGTATGAAAAAACAGTAAGCGGAAGGCATTTCAACAAAATTAGAAGAAATGAAACCTAGGCACCATATGAACATGCAACCAATATCACTCTATCAGGTAAAAAGTGTCTCGTCATAAGTGCCATTTCAAGAAATTAGAAGCAGTACAAGCTAGAAGACAATTCAAGATGCAACCTACATCAGAGTCCCAAGTTAAATGTGTCTTATGGGTAAGTGATCGCTGCAGGTATAAGTTGTAAGCTACGTAGATGAAATTCAACATAATCAGAAGCAATACAAACTAGACATCATACGGAAAACGCAACCACATATAACAGTTCCAAGTTAGAGCAAGCACCTGTGATGGTGGAGTAGGGGAGATGTGCTCATCATGTACACGTATGTTCTAGAAACAGGAACACGTGTCATATTCACAGGCATTATGTGTAAAGTAAGAAGATGCAATTCAACAAAGTTAGAAGCAATACAAGATAGACATCATACGCAACATGCAACCACATATAATGGTGCCAAGTTAGAGCAAGCACATGTGATGGTGGAGTAGGGGAGATGTGGTCATCATGTACACGTATGTTCTAGAAACATGAACACATGTCATATTCACAGGCATTATGTGTAAAGTAAGCAGATGCAATTCAACAGAGTTAGAAGCAATACAAGCTAGACATCATACGCAAAATGCAACCACATATAATAGTGCCAAGTTAGAGCAAGCACCTGTGATGGTGGAGTAGGGGAGATGTGCTCATCATCTACACAGATACGTTGATTGTCTAGCCTTGCATTGTCTTGCGAATCTTGTTGGGAGGATGGCGGAGTAGAATCTGTAGAGAACCTCCGTTTTAGTTGCTTGGAAGGACCACCATCATCCAATGCCTTGCCAATTTCCTTCAGCTTTATTGATTTTGCATTGTGAGGTCAAACCGACAAGAAAAAGGAATATAATTCACCCTTCAGAACTCATTCATGCATGATACTGACGAACACTACTCTGATGAAAGGCAAAGTCATGATACGATGATGGAATATGTACGAAAAAAATGGACGACTTGACATATTCGCACCTATGATGTGGTAACTAAGCAGAAGGCACTTCAACAAATTAGAAGCACTGCAAACTAGACACCATATGAAAGGTGCAATCAATATCACTCTGCCAAGTTAAAACTGTCTCGTCATGGGTGGCGTTCGTCAAACTAAAATCAATACATGCTAGAAATCATATTCAAGACGCAAACCAATATCACACTGCCAACTTAAAGGTGTTCCATCATAAGTGACTGATGCAGGATACACAAGAAGAGTAGTTTCATGTAAGAACATGGTGTGATAGACAGATATAGTATGTACCAAAAACAGGAAAGCATGTCATATTCACATGTATCATGTGTAAGCTAAGCAGATGCAGTTTACACTAATTAGGAGCAATACAAGCTAGACACCATATGCAACATGCAACCAGATATCACACTGCCAAGTTAGAGCAAGCACCTTGGATGGTGGAGTAGGGGAGCGGAGACTTGGACCTTGTAATGCACTATCAGTACAAGGAGAATCGGTACAGATGCTCCGTTTACGTTGCTGCAGAGGACCACCATCATCACCTTCCTTACTCTTTTCCTTCCTCTTTCTTGATTTTGCCTTGTCATGTCAAACCCACAAGAAAAAGGAATAATATTTGCTCTTCAGAACTCATTGATGCATGATACTGACGAACACTACTTTCATGTAAGGCAGACGCATGATAGGAGGATGGAATATGTATGAAAAACAGGACGGCGTGATATATTGACATGTATGATGTATAAAGTGTAAACTAAGCACAAGGTGCTTGAACTTGTTAGAATCAATGCAAGATAGAAACCATATGAAAGATGAAACCAATATCACTCTGCCAAATTAAAAGGGTGCCCTAACAAATGTATTTGACCAAATTAGAAACAATACATGGCAACATGCTAGAAATATTATGCAATATGCAACAAATAAAGGTGACTCATCGTAAGTGATCGATGCAGGATACAGAAGAGAGGTAGTTTCATGTAAGAACAAGGTTAACGCATAGATGTAGTGTGTACCAAAAATAGGAAGGCATGTCATATTCACAGGTATAATGTGTAAACTAAGCAGATGCAATTTACCCTAATTAGAAGCATTACAATCTAGACACCGTATGCAACATGCAACCACATATCACACTGCAAAGTTAGAGCAAGTACCTGTGATGGTGGTGTGGGGGGAATTGTGGTCATCAACTTGAGAGCTACGTTGACTATCTTCATTTAGCCTTGCTGTTTCTTGAGAATCATGTGGGGCGGATGACACTGCACTCTTTAAACAAGTATGGTGTCTCGCAGTAACCCACTCGGGTGACTGTCTCATCATAAGTGATTGATGAGGGATACAAAAGAGCATTCGTTTGATGTACGAACATGGTTAATAGACATATGTAGTATGTATCAAAAACAGGAAGGCATGTCATTATCAAAGGTATAATGTGTAAAGTAAGCAGATGCAATTTAACCAAATTGGAAGCAATACAAGCTAGACACCATATGCAACATGCAACCACATTTGACAACGCGAAGTTAAAGCAAGCACTTGGGATGGTTGTGTGTGGCAATTGAGATCATCAACTGCAGAGCTATGCTTACTGTCTCCAACTGCTGACACTGCATCCTTTAGAGCGCTGAAAAGCTTAGTGCTTATCTTGTAATTACACTGGAGTGAGTTCTGTCTTTTCTTTTCAGCATTCATCAACACTATGTCAGAGTCTGAAATACCCATGCATAAAAAACAATAGTGTGAGTATGGGTGAAGTGTTAGCACAATTAGTACAGTGTAAAGGTAGCAGATAGTAGGTCGGTGAGAAATGAATGACGGGAGACATATGATAGGTCTACAACATGCATGGCACACTAAATTACTACAGGATTCTATGAAAATAACATTCGACTAAAAACAAATAGGTCAGTCCATTTTTTCTACACTGTTCGATGTACAAAGGACGAGCAGATCGCCTTCATCTACCTCCAGCTAGTCAGTTTTGACGATCTTCCTCGAAACGGCAGCGACCACCGGCCCAATCCCCTGCCTGCGCCCTCCCCTCGACCTCACCGCACCGCCATTCTTGGCACTGCCCCCCGGCCATCCATTCAAGCCCCGCCGAGCTCCAGATCAGGCGCAAGCAGCTCCTGCGCCCCACACCCCTATGATAGACACCGATGCGTCGCTTCCTCGGTGAACAGGCGGACTAGGTGCTCCACGCGCCTAAGCGGGTGATGCTTCTTTTAATTGTGTTCGACTGACCCTGAATTGAAATCCAGGCGGGCTACTGACCTCTAGCAAAGGTGAAATAGTAAAGGGAGGAAACCTTGTGCATTTAGTATCATGAAGAAGATGCAGCAAGAAGTGCTCAACTGGTTTCTTTCATGGGATGAATACGGTGTGAGCAGAGACGTAAGGTTTGCACAAATAAGGGAAGAGGAGTACCTCTTTCTGCTGGCAGTGTTGTGTCCTCCTTCTATTTTTCCAATGATCTTTTTATGGTTCGCTTGAAACAAGAAGTTGTGGAGGACGGTGCAGCCTTGGACGAACCCATGGACAAGTTGTTGAGTGTGGTGCGGTGGCTGTCTGTCGGCAGCGGGGAAGCAGATCCGAGGTGGCGAACGACGACGTAGCGGGAACAGCTCCGGTGTGGTGGACGGTTGTGAGAGTGGAGCGGCAGCAGTGAGGCACAGGACGGCGTGGTCGGAGTAGTTCTGGTACGGCGCACATCGGCGTCGGCGTCGTGGAGGCAGCTCTACCTCGGCTTCAATTGCTAAGTCCTTGAGGGTGTTGCAGTTGTGGTTGCGTTGGACGACGACGTTGGGGTACCGGCTCCGGCGTGATGGAGGAGGGCGGCGGTGGATTGGGCGCTATGGGGTGGAGGACGGAGTAGGCTGGGGTTTCATGGCTGGTGGAGAGGGTGTTTTGGCGCCCACGGAGTTTGAATGGGGAAACAGAGGGAGGCGGGGAACTTAAGGGGGAACAATGTTTTGGTTTGGGACGCACTTGTTTGAAATTTGGGGAAAGTTACAAACTTTGCCCCCATCTAAAATTTCAGACATATTGTTGGTTGGGGGTAGGACAGTAATCTCAGGTGTCCCATATGTGGGCGGGATAGATTTCGGCCGAGCGCATGGGTGTTTAGGCGCCCTCGGCGTATGAATGCCTCTCGAAGGCGGTTGGGACTGGCGTCTTGGTGAAGTTACAAACCTACCCCGGTTTAGACCTTTGGACATCGTGCCGATAGGCTACACGGACCAGAGTGAGGACGGTAATTTCCTACCACCAAACATTAGTCTCGCACAGTTTCGGGTGACCAGAGGCCTATTTGGCGCTTCGTACAATATTTGGGAGCAGAAGCATTAACGTTTTCGGTTCTCTTGAATTGAACATTCAGGATTTGTCAAACTTCACAAATCTTTACTCTTGAAAATCCTAAAGCTACGATTATTTCGGAATGGAGGTGGTACATTTGAATATACATTGTACACGAGTATATATTAAAAAATATGCAACTTACCTCAGTTCATGCATGGTTCCAGATATAATCTCCTTGGTTGCAAAAAAAGAGTTAGACATGCGTATGAATATATATAGCATGTTCAAATGCACAACAAAGATTGATGCCCCATTTTACATCTGATTTACAAATGCCATTATCTCGGGTTCAAATAGATGAATTCACTTCCTATGAATTCGAATCTTCCAAACCCTCTTTATGTTGAATTCGACATGTATTCTATTTCGTAGCTAGCAATTTGGAATGTATCCATGCAAGTGACAAATGTATAAAATGCTTCACACTAACAACATGGAGTGCACTAATTAATGTTTATATATGAATTGCAAAAGCCTCCATTGCCTGTATTTCAAACCTCTCTCACTCTATGGATCGATAATATGAAATAAACACATGCACATGCTAGAATTCAATAGAGTATGTGTGTCTGATAGACCGATTTTCGTCCATACGCAATTTGCAAAATTCATGATCTCATCCAAAACTAATAATGCCATTTATATTTGAATTTAATGCATAGAACCGCCTTTTACACATAGATGCACCATGCCTCGGCTTGTTCTCACAAACGCTCTCTATATCTCTCTATCTACCGCATAAGTGCACACACTTTATATGCATCGGCATTTCTCTTTCACACATGCTCACAATCTCTCTCGGGGTGTCGGGGAGTCTCATGCACATGCTCTCTCTGTATCTCTCTCTCTCTCTCTCTTTCTGACTACTATGTACCACTCTTTTCACTAATCTCAGTTGGAAAACACTATTTCTCTCACATGCATATATACACAGGCACGGTCTCTACTAGCCCTCTATACGCATATACAATAGTGTGTGTGTGTGTGTGTGTGCCTATGTGTCTCCCGCACACACATTATCTTTAGGCCTCTCTCGCACACATTGCCCCCCCCCCCCAGGCACACCTCTCTCTTAGTAGTTGGCAGATATGATTCCATCATATCATTCAGTAGGATATCCCTGACTGTTAGGCTGGATGGTAATACGAGGCAAAGTTTTACCCTAGTTCGGACCCTTGCAGTTGAGGAAAAAGCCTACTCCTAGTACTGTATATTAGTGATAGGGGTGTGTACAAAGTACATGTGAATACCAGGCATTATGCGTGTGTGTATACTATCGACGAACTAGCCCCAAGCTTCTATAACATACTGGGGGGCTAGGGTTACAAATCATATATAGTCGGCTTATCACCAGTGGGGATAGAGTCCTCCGCGACTCTGGTAGCTAGCTTCGTGTTGTACGCCGAGTCGTCCACATGGGTCTTCGTATAACGCATCTCGATCCAACCTATGTGGCGTAGGATGGAACCGACCCATGAGTCCTCATGTTGACCCACCACAACTAGAAATGATGTGCCCACCACACCACACACGCAATCGGCCACTAAGAAAATAAGCATATACAATAGTACAATGTTATACATGAAAGTTAATTGTGTGGTGCATCCAAAAATATTTGTTATGCATTGTGAATGTTTATATATTCTCCTAAAATATTAGTCACGGGAAAGAGAAACGAAGGGCATATCTCTCCTTGTCTCCACCGGACATCCCCTCTTTCTACACCACTTTTACATACGCACACAAACTATCTCTCGCCCCTCTAAAAGTATGCATGCCCACGGCACATTCACGCATGACGGTCACTGTATTTCAAGCTAAAGCACTATACGGTCACTGGAGTTCAGAATATGCTCATTACGGTCACCGTATACATTCTCGTGGTGATCATACGGTATCTGGCTCACGATATGTCTCCGTATTTTCTTGATGACACTGACGGACTTTGCATTTGATGCGTGCTCCGTATTTTGTTGTCGACACTTACGGTCATCGTATTTGAAGCGAAAGCACGATATGGTCACTGGACTTCAGAATAAGCTCATCATGGTCACCACATACATTATGTCGTGCTAACCAACATGTGGTTGGATGGTTCGGAGGACAGTGGTTTCTCGAGTCCACCCGGGTTATTGTCCCGATGCTCGCATTTATCCTGGCTTAATTCCAGTATTTTCCGGTGATGTGCGTTCAGTGGGAGGAAACGTTCCACTCGACTACGAGGCACCTATGGTGACTTCGTAAAATCTCAAGATCATATGCTGGCTCACTCTCTTGAAGGTGCTCATAGGGGTAGGGTGTGCGTGTGTGCACTTATAGCGGTGAGTGCTTGCGCGTATATATGAGCCCTTGCATCTGTACCGTGTTAAAAAAATACATGTCATGATTATATGGTCACTAGCTCACCCGTACAACTCCGTATTTTGTTGATGACACAATCAATTGACCAGTCAAACGTTCCATGTGGCGCAACTAGTGTTGCACCATCGAGGCGCGTAACCGTGGGGACCACCTATCAGCCCGTATATGAAAGAAAGAAATGGTAGTTTGAGTCCATATTGTGTTAATAAAATACATTTTAGGGTGATCATACGGTCACTTGCTCACCACACAGCTTCATAATTTGTTGATGACACGATCAATTGACCAGTCAAACGGTCCACATTCAGCAGCGCACATTACCATAGGGCCCACCCGTCAGCGCATATATGAAGGACAGAAATGGTAATAAATTAGTGGTCCATGGGTACTCGAAGTCGTGAGACCTCTGGTTGGCAGTCGCCGGCGGTGGGGGCGTTGATTGGGCGGTGGTGTGGGGATCGCCAGAGAAAAAGCTCCGCGCGGGGGGCCTAGAGGGATGGCCGGTGCGGCAGCGGACCGGCGGTGGGGAGTGGTTTCGGGGCGGGCTGGGCGGCATCGCGGCGTGGGCCGGCCACGGGCGGCGGGGGCCGGCGGTTCGGCCGGTGGTGGCTGGCGGCTCAGGAGGGTGGAGTTTAATGATAAACTGCAGGCCCTTGATTTCGTATCCGACGGCTGGAAAATCTAATGACCAGAGATGAAAAAGTCAGCGACTGACGTGTAGCCTCACCCCGCACGTACACATGCACGCACGCAAGACACGCACGCATGCAGGCGTGCAACACTGACACATACACATAACGAACACACACACGCATGCAGGCGTGCAACACTGACACGTACACATGCACTCATGAACACACGCACGTACGCACACATGCATGCATCACTGAAACGTACCCTTGCACGCATGCAACACTCGCACACCTGCATGCACACAGCACACGACGCAAGACACGCGCTCAACCTATACGTGCATGCGCCCTTTGTCAAGGACATGGATTGTTACAGGTATTAATCAATCTTATCTGTGATAAGCAGAACATTGATGTTTGCAACGGTCTTTATGAATCACAACGTATCGAACGGGGTATCAACATAGTAGGTTTATCTACATGAAAAGGATGATGTCACACTCAATGAACACTCATCGGTTTATGAAATGCCCGCTTCTGACCGCCCTGGCTCATCAAAGGTTCCTCTATTGTGCGCTGCTTGCGTTGGGTCACTGACATGCAGGCCATGTACCCAAAGATCCCACACGTCAGTGGAAGAACGGCGCAGTGTCCTACGTCAGAGTCGAGGGCGCCATTCGCTACACACCCGACTGAACACGCCTCCTTGCCGCATTCAAACGCCTCCATGAAACCCGCCCGTTTGGAAGCCGAGAAACCCACTCTGGACACACGTCCATTCATGACCGGGCCGGCATTAAACGCAACGCCGGCCGAGCTCCTCCTGTCCGCCGTCTATTTAATCTCCTATTTAAACAAGGCCAAACGCCGGCCAAGAATCGCACACCTCCGCCGCTCCCCTATCTCCTCCTTCACCATTTTGTCCACTCTTACAATGGCTTACAAAGAGTAGTTATTCTTCACAAGACATTTCTCTAGGTTTGTATCTCTCATACACACCCATGTAGGTGGGGGACGTTCACGAAGAGAAGACGTGCACGCACGGCGCACGTACTCCCGTCTCTTTCCCAACCACACCCGCGTGGGTACACGGTGGAGCTCATTTCTGTACAAAAAGGCAGCCCACGTGGTAATTTGACCGTGTACTAGTTGTCCACTTGGTGGAGGGAGGATCGTCTACCACGAGTGAACAAACAAATTGCGACCTGACGCGTTATGTTAAAAAAGAGGCAAACCATGTGGGGCCTACCTTAGAGGCAAGGCTCTATACTCTGGAGTACTTTTGATGTGTCTCGTCAACTCGCAGAACAAGGAGAAGCTTGCTTAGTACGCCGTCTCCCCCGCCCACAGGCGCGGTGGCTTGCAGGATGAGGTGAAGCTTTCTTAATAGTAGTAGTACTATACGCCTTACGCCCGCTCCCTCGCCCACACGCACGGTGGCTCGCAGGACGAGGAGAAAATTTTACCACTCCCTCCATTTACTCCTTGTCCCTACTACCTTGGTTAGAGAGATTATCATATTGTTTGGAATATATATATTCTTTAGTACTCCCTCCATTTACTAATACAAGGCCACTATAAAAAATACATTTTGCATCTATACAAGGCCACAAATAGTAATCGAGACAAAAGTTACTACTCCCTCCTTTCCAGTTTATGGCTCAATTTCAAAATCTCTCCAACCAAGGTAGATGGTGAGTGGTTGAATTAATTTCCTACTCTAGTTTGCACAAGTAATTAGTATGCTCGTTTTTCTCAAGAAGTTATGTTTACCGAGGCATTAATTAGAACGAATGCATGAATGACCACTAAATTTCCATGAACTTCTACATGCATTGGTGAGTTTTCTCTTGACACTGCTTGCATCGGGTGATCTAACGCACCTCAAAATCCAACATGTGATGGTACTACTAGTAGTAGTAGAATTGAGACTTATAAAATGGAAAAACGAATGTTTTTAGATGAGCCCTATAAACCCTAGTGGGTACATACTCCGTAAAATCAGATTTTCCCAAAACTAAGTCGCTCAACCTTTATTTGCTTGTTTCCCTTCCTGCGTCCTTGCCTCGAACACACTATGCCAAATTCCCCTGCGTGTCACGCGGGAAAAGACCCGCCCTCGCCTTTTTTAATCCAGGTTTGTATCGATGGATCGCGTGAAGCAGCAAAAACCGAAGCCGTGTCTTGTACTCCTCCGTCGACGCTCGCTTTCATGAATTCTGTACTTCCTGTAGCCGACATGTGGGACATATAAAAACCGGGTCAACGTGTCAAGCACCAAATAACAGTGCAGAACAGTAGGGGGGACGCACCCCAGTCATACCGCCCCAGTAGTATTAATGAGCAATGAGACGTCAAATCACAATGTTGCACCTTCCCAGACGGACGAAGAAACCATTATTTCACACTTCGGTTCGCCATCATCTCAAACCACGTAGTATTGCTTCTACCTCAAGAGGGACACGCACATCGCCTTGGTACATCATGAAATGTGGGGCCACATGACAGGCCATGCCCCCCCGCCGATCGCTCGGTAAAATCACCTCATTTTTACTACTATACTTCCTCCGTATCGGTTTACATGGCATGCACGTCGTTCTAGGTTGAGAATTTAACTGGCTATATTTGTGATGAACAGTATATGTTTAGAAACTACATCCGCTTAATAATCCAATGATATACCTTTTGTGACATAGTAACTCAGATTTAGTTAGTCAAATGGATGACCTAGAACTACGTGCACGCCCTATAAACCGAGACGTCTAAAAACGAGATGGAGATGGTAGTTCAGTAAGTATCTTTTTAGATCAATATAGTCGGGATTCACCAAGGAGAAAACCAAGTGGTAGGCTACACCTGTCGTGTTGGCGTAGCGACTCAAGGAGGGTCAGTCCGCACACGAAATGGCGACACACTTAACAGGACCCCTTTGGCCGACATGTGGCTCATCCGCCATCTTGTTCCACATGCGATGCACTAAATTACAGTTCGGAGCAGCAGTTGGAATTGGTGGCACCCCGGTCGTAGCGCCGCAGTAGTAGAGAATGAGCGATGAGGGGTCAAATCACAAAGCCCCACCTTTCCCGCATTAAGCTAGACGGACGAAGCAACCATCATTTCACTCTAGGGCGCAAGAGCATAAAGAAAAGAGAAAACCAATGATGCGTGCGGTAGCTACCTAGGGCACCCTAGGGTAGGGGTCTCCACTACAGATCTTTTTTTTGAAAGTGCCTCCACTACAAATTGGCTTCTCCCTCATCCTCTTAAAGAAAACTGATGATGCTTGCGGCGGTAGTGTTTGTAGGAGTACTACTAGGGTGTGCAGGGCCATGTCATAGTAAACGGGAAAGGGATTGTGTTCGAGTCGACGCCTTAAATATGTGTGGGCCGCTTGGTTTTACGGGAACGAGGCAACATTTTGGGTTCGGGGACCAGTGGAGATATAAACGCATGAGATTTCGAAACCAAATTATGAATAAATACACACTATAGCATGTAAAGCTTTGAGTCATAGATGCATGATGTAGATGTTCGTTTAGTTCTTATTGTTCATCTCATTCAAAATCAATTAGTTTTATAAAGATGTTAAGATTCATGGGGTTGTGCATTGTAAAACATAAAGTAAAAAACAAATAATGGCAATTCATTTAGAAAAAATAATCAATTATGATACGGAAGATTCTAGAAGAAAGGAGAAGTGCCTGTGTTTTGAGGTTTGTGCATTATGCTTAAGTTCAATAATGGAGTCTTCTAAATTGTACATGTGGTAGATCTTGTGGAATGTTGATGATATCCAACGGCCAGTAGTGCTTGGATTTGCCATCTCTGCACTGTCGGATTAGCTTCATCCAGCGACCATCTTTCAAGTTATTTGCACACTATATAGTTCTTGTGCCATAGTTGCATGTCTTGGAAAAAAGCTACTAGTGGGTTGTACTAGCTATTTAGGAATAGAAGATGTATACATGGAAGTTGTAGGGAAAGAGATGACATGGAGTATCTCAATTCCTATGAGTAGGGATTGGAAAAGAGATGTTATTTGGTTGACATCATAGGAACTTTTCTATTGAATCTAGAGATGCCATGTATCTCAATTCCTATGAGGAGGGATTAGAAAAGAGATGTAATTTGGTTCATATCATAGGAACTTTTCTATTGAATATACGCTAATGTTTATTTTCCTTTGAAATTATGGGAGTATAGGAATCCATTCATATGAACCAAGTGGCTCTAAAGCTATATAAATGATATCATTTTTATTCCCTTTGAAATGTGGAGTATATGAATCCATTCCTATGAACCAATTGGCTCTAAAGAAAAAAAATCCTATAAAAATCATATCATATAGAGTTCTTATGATATTCCCCCACACCAAAGGATGGTTGAAATTGATGCAGGTGATACGATGGTCTTTCTTTGTAGACTCCTCCCCCATCTTTATAGTTACCTCTCGAAGATGAATGAAATGATATATACAGGGTATTCTACATGCGCAATTTGGTACACGAAAACTTGGTAAAAGTTTGCGAGGTTCGAATTTTCAATAAAGCTATATGCACTGCATTTTGGAACGGAGGGAGCATAAAACAATTGCTAACACTCATGCGGAAGATTTGTGTATAGGAGGAGTGGCTGTTCTGTTAAATGACATGGCAAAACTGGCATTGTCGGATGCTGATCTAACGGTTCTTACAGCGTTCGTCAGGAAAAGGCTTGTGGCGAACGTTTGTCGGATAATGATTTACGGACACTTGCATTGCATTATATGTGCCCCCCTCTCTCTCATGCACACGCACCCTCCCGAGTCCTCTCGCACCCACCGTCTATCTACAGGTAGACGTCACACACATATGTGCTCTTCACACCCTACCCTCAGAACTTCTAAAAAACAAAAAGACGTCGCACACATTTTATTTTAGCTCACACGTCACACACTTATACTATTACTCTTGTGGCGAACGTTCTTTGGGCATAGTATATTGTACTCTCACGAAGAGAAGCGGTGCACGCACGCACTAGTTCTCTCACACCCACTCGCGGGTACACGTAGGAGTGCATTTTTTGAAGCTGGTACAACAAAATCACTCCACTATATATATAAGCAGGAGCCTTAGCACTTTCTTTACTAGGGTTCCTCTCGTTCACTCTCTCATGCTCTCCATATCTAAGCAATACATAGGTGAACACGCTCTCTCTCAGCTCACGACTGCTCACAAATCCGGCCGGACAACCTCGACCGGGGCAGGGGTGTAGGTGCATCGTTCACGTTGTCGTCGGCTGCAAGGGAGGAGACCAATGGCTGCCCGCGTGTCCCGATCGGCGGCCGTGCCGTTCTCTCCAAGAGAGTGCCGACTCAAGAGGGCCTCTGACCCCTTGTTCCTCCCTGCGGTATTGTGGCCAAGATGCGGCCTCCCGACGTCGTCTTTGCCACATGCCGACGACCCTTAGGTATATATTCCTTCGAAACCTGCCTTGCTCTACTGCCCCAGCTCCCCACTTGGCTTCGTGTGGATATTTTTCTACTTCCGTCCGCTATTCCAAAGCCACCTAGACTTTTACTATTATTAGAGATAAAGCTAGTTCATACAGTTGACTCTAAGAGTTGGTTCAAATAGGGAAGAAAGTGGGAAAGCTGTAGCATGAATCTAGGACTTGGTTCTAAGAGGAAACGGGGGAAAGTAGTAGATACTGGCTACCCAACCGGTCTCTTGGTTGAAAAGATGAAGAAATCATGGTGGATGGCGAAGGGTGGGGGGAAGTGGACCTATCTCTTGGTTAAAAAAGGAAAGAAAGTGACGGGTGTTGGGGGACAACGCAAATGAGAATGAGCAGGTCTAGATTTCCTGTGCTCACATAGGAAAATGCCGCCGAGTAGATAAAAAATGGGACAAATGCAGACATGCTGCCTGAGTGTTTGCCGCTCTCGGCAACCGCATCTGCCTGTCCCTACGCCCATATCGCTACTGTTAATGTAAAATCACATGAAGCATTACGCAACGCCACCTAATGTCACTAATAAGTAATGGTCTAGTGCCGTCGATAAATTGAAGCAATGCCACCACCATTTTATGAAGTGCTTCCGTCTTGCTTTATTTCCCATGAATTGTGTTTTTGCAGTTACACTTAAATCTCACACGGCTAACATTGCTTCATCCCAGTGGAACTGCACAAATTTGATTGCACATTTACTGACCATGTACTACTCTCATGGCAGTAATACTAATTGCTATTGTTCTGCATGTTAATCTAGTGGTAGTGTTGATGTGATGTGATGCTACTTACTTAAGGACAATTTCATACTGTCAATCTAGTGCCAATTATAACACAATAGATGTTGCTGTTAATCATACGCCACTGCAAATATCTGTCACTATTTAAATAACCGTATTTCGTATTTGCGCAAACAGGGATGTCTGTCTCCATATCGTTTCGGGATGTCCGTCTCCGTATCGTTTCTATCCGCGCAATCAAAAGCACACACCTCAGTTTTAGTAGAACTGCGCAAAATGAGATGGGTATCCCTCGTTGTCATTGTCTAACCACCCGTCTTCCAAGTATTCCTACATTGGTAGTTACTAGGTAGAATGACCAACGCAATATAAAAGAAGTTGATTCGTACGTTTTACTTCCTGATTACAGTGTAGGGACGAGCGAAAACAACTGCATCCTAGTCCGGAATGCACTTTCTACCAGTTCATCCATGGACCGAGGACTAGCTGGCACGGCTGCATGGCGGTTTTTTGGACAGGTGCGCGAACAAGAGGCATTGTGGTCTGCTTATTTCGGCAAATAGCGGTGCTTAAAGTTAGTGGAATGCACAAGAATTTCAGCTGGTCAGTACACTACACGGTTCAGTTCATCATTTCAGCTGAGAACACAATTATAATTGGTTATTCTGGAATGAGAGAACCTAACCCTGGATGGTGGCAACAAGAAAAAACCAGGGTGAACTCCAGGAAATCTAAGCCTGCCGGGAGGCCCTTTGCTCAGAGAAGCCTTGCTTGCTTTTTCCTAATTTGTAAACCTTCTCACAACTTTTTCTTTTGTTGTGAACTAGTATATGTTTGTTATGTTCTATGAATCATTGAGATGTATAAAATTGCTTAACTTATGCTTTTCAAGTTTTTTATGAAGCCGAGTTTAATGTGAGTGTTCCACATGAACGCTGGACTAGTGTGTGAACATTTGGAATTGACATTGTGGCCTCAGTTAACTGCATGAACCACTATAACAAGATACATAGTTGCTTATATGTTAGACAACAGATTGTTGATTGTTAGCTGGTCGATAGCCTAGTGTTGAAGCGAGTTGAGTCAATGTGCCGTGTTTCGCACAACTGCTTACAAGTGGGGTAGCACCAACAGTGTTTACAAGTACTTATGTATAAGTCGGTGCACTCTTCTCAAACGAGTACTCTATTTCATCAAAACACACATTGCTCATATGATAAGACTAGTGAGGATGCATCTGTTTCGACAACAATTATGATGATTCATGGGCACACAAAAGTAGCAGCAGTTCCCATAGACGGATTCAAACAGAGTACTAGCCCCAGAGGGCTCGATAACAGGCAAGGTTCGGATAATTAGACAAAATCCAAACTACTATTAAACACTAACTGGGGCAAGTATTTCATGCCTCGATCTAATTTGGGATGGACACAAGACGGACCTTGCCATGGACATCATTGAGGACGTCCGGCAGCAGCTCAATCCTGTGAACCTTCATGAAGACAACCTTGTGGCCTTGCCGCTCATAAACTTGTTTGTGGAGGCATGCCACGTCATCTTCCTGCGTAAGCTTGACAAGAATAATATGCCTCACAAACGAAGGAGTAGCTTTGAACTTCTTGTGCTTCAGTACACCCTGGACAACACGCATGACAACAGTGAGGTTGGAATACAACTCTTCATTGGTATAAGCACAAATGGCTTCCAGGATCCAACAGCCTAAAAACTCTGTTTTCCCAGTGCGTATATTCAGGTCATTCGCCTCATAGCGAGTGACATGTACAACCACACAATCCTTGTCTGCATCAAGGCTCTAATTGAAACAGAAAAAATTCTAAATTACTTTCCAGTATAAGAAACACAAGTTATTTAAACCACTATGTATAGCATGGCATCAAAGCTAATAAAATTTTGCATTATTCATCACCACATACTTAGATGAAAAACCACAATTGAGATCGACAAAGAAGAAAATCACCTTGGGAAGCTCAGCAGGGGGGGACACATCCTCGAAGGGGGAAAACTGCTCGTGCAGTGCCACAGGGGCTGTAACCTCAAATGGGGCATTGACCATCTTAGTAGTGGCCGTGAGCGTATCTGGGGTCGGCTCGATGGCTGCCTCCATCTTCTTGGAGCTCTCTGTCTTGTGGGGATTAGCCTCCCGCGTCTGCTCCAATATCGACAGATATTTTCCTGGTTCTCCTTGGTCCATCATGAAACTGACGAATACTAGGAGACCACTGAAAGTAAAACACAATTGCAATGACAATGAAACAAAAAAGAGAGTGAGGATCGGTTACTTCTTTGCAAAAGTTCTTTTTTTTCTCTGAATGAAAATATACCAACATCACGGATCCACTTACATTCCCTTCGTTGGGAGAGAAGAACAGTGGCAGATGCGAGTGTTGCCTTTCTTGAAGACGGTGAGGGGGAAGGGGATTCAGCGAAGAGTGAAATGATGGTTGCTTTGTCCATCAAACTTAGACTGCGGGGAGGTGGGGTTTTGTCAAACGACGACTCGTTATTGCCACGCTACGACTGGGGTGACTCTCCGCCTGCATACTGCCTTCTAATTTGGTGGATGGCATTTGGGCCCGCGCACTGCATGGCCCGCATGTCGGTGAACAAAAGTATAACGGCATTCAGTAGAGGGAGACATTTCGATGACCTAGGAGGAGCCATAAGCGGTATTGTATCCACTGTACTAGTAGTAATTGTTTTTCTGGGTAGCTGTAGAGTGTCTCCACTGTACTAGTAGTAATTGTTTCTCTGGGCCCAAGACAAAAAAACCCATCCACCCTAGTAAATATTAAAATCAATTCAAAAGTCCATATATTTACTGAATGAGAGGCGCTACCCACACCCAGCACAACGCCCCCCAAAAAACCTGGGTGTTCTTCTTCCTCCTCACTCCCACCCACTTCACGTTAGCTCGCTTCAATCGTACCCCGAAATTCCTCACCTCACTCCTACAGAAAACCTCAGCTCCCCTTCTTCCTGACTACTACAGAAAAACTCCAGCTCCCCTTCTTCTTCACTCGCACTACAACTAGGCTCGTCATTCGTTACTCTGCTCAAATCCGTGAGTGCGATGCAATGCCCTCGAGGAAAATGGAGTCGGCTAACGCCAGCGCCAAGAAGATGAGGCTCCCGCCAGCGGCGACGCCTGTTGTAGATCCCGCACCCGACAGCGCGGGGAGAAGCAGCGACCCCTCCCCCACCGGATCCCAGGAACCCGTAGAATCTCGGGTGGACCGCATCAGCGATCTCCCGGACGCCGTCCTTGGGGAGATCATCTCGCTTCTACCCACCAAGGATTTCTTCCGCACCCAAGTCCTGCCAATTCGGTGGCGCCCTCTATGGCGCGCCATGCCCCTTAATCTCGACTGTTGTCAGCTATCTCTCTTCAATGATTTTGAAATCCCCAGAGCCATCATCTCCTCCCACCAGGGCTCCGTTCAAAGCCTCTGCATCCCGTCATGCTACCTGAGCAAGCATACCATGCCCTGCATGATGGACGTCTGGCTGAAATCCCCTGAATTCATAGAACTACAGCTGCTTGAGTTCTACTATTCCCCTGGAAATCACCTACCAGATACCGAACGCCATCTACCTGTGCCCTCAGCACCGATGTCCATCTCGCGGTTTTCCTCCCCTCAACATACCGCCACTGTCGGATTCCGGGTTTCGGCAGACCCTTGAGGTTCGAACACTGGGGTGCACGCGGAGATCTCTCCCCTACCGATCTACGCCCAATCTCCCCACGTGATCTAAGCTGGAAACAACGAACAACACAAGGGACACGAGGTTTATATTGGTTCGGGCCACCGTTGTGGTATAATACCCTACTCCAGTGTGTGGTGTGGTGGATTGCCTCAGGGGCTGATGATGAACAGTACAAGGGAAGAACAGCCTCGCGAGAGGTGTTCTTGAGCTGGTGCGATGAACTGCTAGGGTGAATTCAGTCGCCTCTCTCTCTCTCTCTCTGCTATGGTTCTACCAGATCTCTCGCCGTCCCTCTACTCTATGGTGGCTAGCTCCATTTATAGAGGCCCTGGGCCTCTCCCCAAATAACGAGCGGGAAGGGCGCCAACAATTGGCCATTTTGAAGGGGAACATCTAGTACAAGTTATCCTGACCAAAGGTGGTCTTCGGCTGCCAAAAGTACTGGTGATGACGCCGTCTTGGGCTCCACGGTGACCTCCGTCCTGCCGCTCTGCTGGTCTTGGTCTCGTTGCACCGGAATGGTAACCTTTGCCCGATGCCTTGGCATGTGCTTACCCCCTTTGCACCAAAGGGGAAACAAGGACACTGCGCAGGACGGTGCCCGCCTGGTCTCGAACGTCATGGCTTGCGTCACAGGCTCCTTGCGAGGTACCCCTGCCTTGATCTCTCCGCCTCCTCGCGAGCCTGCCTGACGAGGCTGCCTCTGAGGAAGCTTCCTGTCGTCCGCCCCGCGAGGCTTGGCCTCTCGGGAGGGTCTTGAGCTTGAGCTGATGAAGATGGGCTGCGCTGGGCCCCCACTTGAGCCACGCCGCAGGCCGTAGGTAGACAAGTCTGGGGACCCCCGTTCCCAGAACACCGCCAGTAGCCTCCGGGCCCAAGGCACGCCCGGGCTTGGCCTAGTAGGAAAGCGAACGGGCAAGCGCGAAGCGCCGCGGGCCCTAACAGCCTGCGGCCTTGGGCGCCACGTGGCGATTGATTGGACGTGGGCGACTGCGCTTCCCCACGACGCCTCAGCGACCGCATGACTTGATGAGTCCCTGCATGCAGAGAAACTGATCATGATTACCTGCGATCGTGGTGCTCGGCGGTTGGCCTCCTCCGGCTATAAGTACGGGGCCGCGCGAGCCCCTTCATCCCGTCCCCTCTTGCTGCTCCTTTTCTTCCTCTTGGCTACTCGCCGTCCCCATGGCCCCAAAGAGGTTCTCGGCCGCGGAGAAAGGAAAGGCCCCACAGGCTGGGCCTGACTCCCCCCGGCCAAGCGCGGCCGAGGCCGCCCTTGCAAGTATTCCACGGTCCCCGTAGTGGCTTCCCGCGGCCATGGAGGCGGTTCCTTGCGCGGTGGTGAGCGCTCGGCTGCCGATGGGGGCACGTCGTGGCTGTGCGCCCTCCTAGGCCACGCTTTCGCTCTGCGGAGGTGCTGCCGGAGTTCGTCGTGTGGCCAGCGGACCCAACCAGCACCCGGCTCCAGCTCCCCCATTTCTTCGTAGATGAACTGCCGGCCAGTGGCCGGTGCGGCTTCTGGCTCCAGGCGGACGGCTGCTGCAGCAGGGCCTCCTGGGCTTCGCTGGAAGTCTCCGTTTCTGGGAATGGGGCTCTGACACGCGGCTGGCAAACGTTTGCCCGCGCGCGCGGCCTGGGCCGGTGGTGCACCCTGTACTTCAAGTTTGATGGCGACGCCACCCTCTACATGAGGGTGTTCGGGGAAGATGGTCGCCGTGCCGGGTGCTGCCCTGAAGACGACGACCGTGGCCGCCTGCCCAGCCCCGGCACTAACCAGGATGAAGATGGCGACTGGCGTACAGGCGGCGGTGCTCGGGGTTCGCTGAGCTTCGGCGACCCCCTCTCAGGCAGCAGCTCCTCCAGCGGTGGTCGCGACCAGCCCCCGCTCCATCGCGCTCGCCTGGGTGAAGGTACCGGGTTAGCCCGCCGTCGCGCCCCGGTGAAGCGAGAGGAGGGATTCGCCTGAACCCCAGGAGCAGCTCGAGCTTTTGCTGTGGGTTGGCGCAGGACGAATCACGCCCGTTTTGTTTTCTTTCTTATCCTACGCAAAAATAGAAAGTAATGTAGGGCCCCGCGGGGGCGTGTTAGAACTGCTGTTGTTTAACCATCGCGGTTTTCGCTATCTCTACACTGTGTTTCTGTGCCGCGCACCCATGTGCGGGAACTATTTTAGCTCGGTGGGTCTTGGCGCGGTCCTCGCCTCCCGAGGCTGTGGCCTCGTCGTGCGCTTCGTGCCCTGCAAGGATCAGTAGGAGGGGTAACTTACGGTCTTGGTTGTGGGGGCGATCGGCCCGGGTTCTGCGCTCGTGTCGCGATGCCCGTGGGGCACAGACTGGGAGGGGTGCTCCCGCAGAGGACTCGGGTAGGAAAGCTCCAAACGATCGAGGCAGAAAACACTTGCGAGGGCGCCCGCGAACCTCCCTCGCAAGGCTTGTGCAAGAGAAAATGAGGCAAGCGAGCGAGAAAGACAAAAAGTCACAAGCCAGGAACGTCAGCAACTCCAATAAAACTTCAAACGGGAATAGACACGCCAACTGCAGAAAGCAAATGGGAAAGCCGCGTCCGGCACCTATTCTAGTCTTCGACGTCTTCTCACTAGCGCGGAGCTAAGTGCTGCCACTGGGCATGGGCGGGAGCCCCCGAGGCCCGAGGGCAGCACTCCGGAGACTCTGGGGCGTGTACAGCCCCACTCATTATTACGTGAGAGTGTCACGGGCGGCGAGCTTCACAGGCATTTGCCTTCTTCAAAGGCACAAGGCCTTTCCCAAAACGCAGCAGCTTCACGGGCACCGGGCCTTTTCCAAAACGCAGCAGCTTCACAGGCATTCGCCTTCTTCACAGGCACCGGGCCTTTCCCAAAACGCAGCAGCTTCACAGGCATTCGCCTTCTTCACAGGCACCGGGCCTTTCCCAAAACGCAGCAGCTTCACAGGCATTCGCCTTCTTCACAGGCACCGGGCCTTTCCCAAAACGCAGTAGCTTCATAGGCATTCGCCTTTTTCACAGTCACCGGGCCTTTCCCACAACGCAGCAGCTTCACAGGCATTCGCCTTCTTCACAGGCACCAAGCCTTTCCTAGGCGCTAGGCCTCGCTCAGGGATAGAACCTCCGGAGATGTTGAATGTTCCACGCGTTCTGGATGGGTACCCCCTCCGGGGTCTCCAAGCGCGTGGAGCCAGGCCTGGAAACATGAACAACCTTGAATGGGCCCTCCCACATGGGAGAGAGCTTGTGCAGCCCCTCCTTGGAGAGAACCCGTCTGAGCACGAGATCCCCTACCTCAAGAGTTCTGGGGTGGATGTTGCGGTAGTGGTATCGTCGCAGCGCCTGTTGATACCTTGCCGCTCGCAGCGCGGCTTCTCGACGGTGTTCCTCCCTCAGCACGAGATCCGTCCCCCGCATGGCGTCCTGCTGCGTCTCGTCGAATACCAGGACCCATGCGGAGCAACGCCTGACCTCATGAGGGAGAATGGCCTCTGCTCCGTAGACAAGGAAGAACGGGGTCTCGCCAGTCGGCTTGGTCGCAGTTGTGCGAATTGACCACATCACGGACTGGAGCTCGTCATACCAGCCCCTGCCGCAGGCTTCCAGCTTCATCTTGAAGGTCCTGGCTTTGAGGCTCCTCAGGACCTCCGCATTGGCCCGCCCGGCCTGGACGTTGCTCCGGGGGTGTGCTACCGAAGCGTAACATATCTGCGTTCCAAGGTTAGCACAGTATGTTTTGAAGAGATTACTGGTGAATTGCGAACCGTTGTCGGTGATGATGCGGTTGGGCACCCCAAATCGGCTCATGAGGCCCTTGATGAATTTGACCGCTGAGCCTGCCGGGATTGTGCGGACGGCTTCCACCTCAGCCCACTTGGTGAATTTGTCCACGGCGACATAGAGGTAGCGATAGCCCCCTGGTGCCCGAGGAAACGGGCCCAGAATGTCCAGCCCCCAAACTGCGAACGACCATGAGAGGGGCATAGTCTGTAGACCCCCCCCCCCCCGCAGGCTGATAGATCTGCTTAGCGTGAAACTGGCAGGCCTTGCAAGCCTTCACGAGCTCAACGGCATCGTTGAGCGCTGTGGGCCAATAGAATCCTCTACGAAATGCTTTGCCAACGAGGGTCCATGACGATGAGTGGTGCCCGCAGTCTCCATCGTGTATGTCCGCCAGTAGCTCCTTCCCTTGCTCTCGGGAGATGCAACATAGGGACACGTCATTTGATCACTTCCTGTAGAGCTCTCCATCCCCGATGCAATAAGCCGTGGCCTGCCGCGCCACACGCCCTGCTTCCTCCTCATTCTCCGGCAGAGTCCCTTGCATCAGGTAGTTCTTGAGCTCCAGGATCCAACACCCTTCCTGAGGCTCTAACACGAGGAGCAGGCATGCCCCTGAGGCTGGGCCGCACACTGGGGCTCCTGAGGCAGGCGGCTGGGGGAGCTCCTCCCTTGGTTGCGCCGTGCTCGACAGTGACAGCACCGCTGATGGTTTGAAGAGTCGCTCCTCGAAGACGCCAGGCTCCTGAGGCAGCCGCCTAGATGCCCTCTTGGCAATGTCATCAGCCTCCTGATTGGTGTCGTGAGGCACATGCTGCAACTCCAGCCCCCAGAACGGTTTCTCCATCTTGCAAACCTCAGCGAGGTAGACTTCCATGTGCTCGTCCTTTGGCTCGTATATCTTGTTGGAGAAGTTGACGAGGAGCTGTGAATCGCCCTTGATGATGAGGCGCTTCACCCCTAAGGCAATTGCGGCCTTCAATCCTGCTATTAGGCCTTCGTACTCCGCTATGTTGTTGGAGACCTTTTCTCCGTGCTGGAAGCAAAGTTGTACGGTGTAGTAGAGTTTGTCCTGGGTAGGGGATACGAGCACTGCACCAGCTCCCGCACCGTGTCGGGAGAACGCCCCATCAAAGTACATGACCCAACCATCCGGTGCTTCACTTCCCAGGGAAAGTGGTCGGTCTTCGCCTGCCTCGAGACCCGGCGCTTCTGCCCATTCTGCCACGAAATCTACAAGTGCGGCTCCCTTGATGACTCTGGTCGTACTGAATTCTAGCTGAAATGCCTGTAGCTTGATGTTCCATTCAGCAACCCTTCCAGCTGAGTTGGGGCTCCTGATCACTCTTTCCAAGGGGTATGCTGAGACGACTTTGATGGGATGTCCTTGGAAGTAGTGGCGCAGCTTGCGTGAGGCCACTAGTAGCGCGAGGAGGAGTTTTTGAGGCATGGGATACCGTGCCCTTGTGTTTGATAGCACCGTGCTGACGAAATACACTGTATGCTTGACGAGGTTGAGGGTGCCGGCGCAACTTGCGTCCTCCAGAGGTCGAGGCGTCTCTTGAGACGACGGGGCTCCCAGTGCTTGGTCACCTGAAGAGGCCTCTCCTGCTCCAGGTGCGTTCTCCTGCTGTGGCTGTTCCTTTCCGGCTGCGGTTGCGGCCTTCGTGAGGCCCTCTTGGCTCTGCTTTGCTTCAGTTTGGATGGTAGACGCGGCATTGGCACAGTGCTCCTCCCTGACCGCCACCAGGGCTGCACTAGCAGAGTAGGGGGTGGCCGCAAGGTAGAGCACCAGGGGCTCCCGAGGACGCAGAGCTACCAATACTGGTGGACTGGTAAGGTACCTCTTCAGGTCTTGGAATGCCTTGTCGGCCTCTTCAGTCCATTCGAAGGGGCCCTTTTTCTTCATCGGCTTGAAGAAGGGCAGCGCTCGTTCCCCCAGCTTGGAGATGAAGCGCCCCAGCGCAGTCACACGCCCGGTGAGATTATGCATTTCTCTGAGGGTCCTCGGCGGGCTCATGTCTTTGACTGCCTTGACCTTCTATGGGTTGGCCTCGATGCCCCCGTGGGATACGAGGAAACCCAGGAGCTTGCCCGAGGGGACTCCAAACACGCACTTCTCTGGGTTGAGACGGCGGTCCACTTCGTTGAGGCTTGCAAAGGTTTCTTCCAGGTCATGTATCAGGGTTCTTGCCTCATGAGACTTCACCACAGTGTCATCGACGTAAGCTTAAGCGTTCCTCCCGAGCTGCCTGCCTAAGGCGATGTGCATCAGCCGCCGAAAGGTCGCGCCTGCGTTGCGCAACCCAAACGGCATGCACGTATAGCAGTACACTCCACATGAGGTCAGGAAAGCCATCTTCTCCACGTCTTCTACCGCCATCTTGATCTGGTGATAGCCTGAGAAGGCATCCAGGAAGCACAATAGGTCACACTTTGCGGTGGAGTCGACTATCGGGTCAATGCGGGGGAGCGGAAATGGATCCTGCGGGCAGGCCTTGTTGAGGTTGGTGAAGTCGACGCACATACGCTCCTTTCCTCCCTTTTTTAGCACAACGATCGGATTGGCCAGCCAATCAGGGTAGTGGACCTCGCGGATAACTCCTGCCGCCTCTAGCTTCCGGGTCTCTTGAACGATGAAATCTTGTTTCTCAGTAGACTGCCGCCTTGCCTTCTGCTTCATGTGGCGCACATTGGGGCACACGTTGAGGTGATGCTCAATCACTTCCCTTGGGACCCCTGGTAACTGATCAGGTTCCCACGCGAACACCTTCTTGTTCACACACAGGAACCTGATCAGGGCCTTCTCCTGCTCGGGCTCGAGGTTGGCCCCTATGGTGAAGGTGGCGCTAGTGGACCCGTCCTCGTCGAATGGTACCTTCTTGGTTTCTACCTTGTCTTGGGTGAACATCTCCTTCTTTTTAGCCGGCGCAGCCCCCTTGGGCTCAAGGGCGTCAGTGCTAGTGGGCTGCGCCCCCGCGGCCGCCCTGAAAACAAGCTGGAGCACATGAAGCGCATCCTTTGTGTCTCCTGACACGGTGAGGACGTTGCTGCTCCCAGACATCTTCATGAGGTTGTACGCCGGGTGAGTTGCTGCCATGAACCGAGGCAAGGCCGGATAGCCGAGGATGGCGTTGTAGGGGAGGCCAACGGGGCGATGCCGAAGTCGACCAGCTCCGTGCGGAAGTTGTCGCAGGTGCCGAAGGTCACTGGGAGGCGGATCTGTCCCAAGGAGGCGGTCGAACCAGCTCCGACGCCCGAGAAAGGCCTGCTGGGTTGGGGCCGCTCCAGCGGCACGTGGAGGAGGCTGAAGGCCTCCACCGAGAGCACGTTGAGGCCGGCACCACCATCGATGAGGGTCCTGGTGACGACCACTTGGCAGATGGTGGGGGTGCACAGCATCGGGAGCGCGCCCGAACCAATGGGGTTGAAGGGGTGGTCCTCCGAGTCGAAGGTTAGATCGGCCTCGAGCGCCACCCAGCCCGGGGGGGCTTCTCGGCGCTTGGAGGCGATGCTGATCTGGCGGGTGAACGGCTTGACGTGATGGCTCGAGGGTGGTGCCTGGGAGCCACCCAGGAGAGCTGCGACGACGGGCGGCGCTGGTGCGGCGAAACGGGCGAGGAAGAGGTCGCGCAGCACCTCCCAGGAGGTGACAGAGGCCGTCGGCAGGTGGAGGAGCCACGCGCGCGGGACGCTGGTGAGGGCCATGGGTAACCAGTTGGCCATCACCCGGTCGCCGCACCCGGCTCTGAGGACGGCCTCCTCGTACGCCAGCAGGAAAATCATCGGGTTCGTCGCGCCGTCATAGCGCAGCGACGTCTCGGGCCTGAACTTGCGCGGCCACTGCACCTGTCACAAGGCGGGGGCCAAGGCCCGGATCCCCTTGGCCCCAGTGTCGGCATCCGTTGCTGGAGCGGGCAGCGCGTTGTCCGCCATGAGCGCAGGATGCGATGTCGGGCCAGAGCGGGTCGTCAGGAGGGAGGACTCCGGTGCACCCCTACCTGGCGCACCAAATGTCGGATTCCGGGCTCCGGCAGACCCTTGAGGTTCGAACACTAGGGTGCGCGCGGAGATCTCTCCCCTACCGATCTACGCCCAATCTCCCCACGTGATCTAAGCTGGAAGCAACGAACAACACAAGGGACAGGAGGTTTATATTGGTTCGGGCCACTGTTGTGGTGTAATACCCTACTCCAGTGTGTGGTGTGGTGGATTGCCTCAGGGGCTGATGACGAACAGTACAAGGGAAGAACAGCCTCGCGAGAGGTGTTCTTGAGCTGGTGCGATGAACTGCTAGGGTGAGTTCAGTCACCTCTCTCTCTCTACTAGGGTTTTACCAGATCTCTCGCCGTCCCTCTACTCTGTGGTGGCTAGCTCCATTTATAGAGGCCCTGGGCCTCTCCCAAAATAACAAGCGGGAAGGGCTCCAACAATTGGCTATTTTGAAGGGGAACATCTAGTACAAGTTATCCTGACCAAAGGTGGTCTTCGGCTGCCAAAAGTACTGGTGATGACGCCGTCTTGGGCTCCACGATGACCTCCGTCCTGCCGCTTTGCTGGTCTTGGTCTCGTTGCACCAAAATGGTAACCTTTGCCCGATGCCTTGGCCTGTGCTTGCCCCCTTTGCACCAAAGGGGAAACAAGGACACTGCGCAGGCCGGCGCCCGCCTGGTCTCGAACGTCATGGCTTGCGTCATAGGCTCCTCGCGAGGTACCCCTGCCTTGATCTCTCCGCCTCCTTGCGAGCCTGCCTGACGAGGCTGCCTCTGAGGAAGCTTCCTATCGTCCGCCCCGCGAGGCTTGGCCCCTCGCGAGGGTCTTGAGCTTGAGCTGATGAAGATGGGTCGCGCTGGGCCCCCACTTGAGCCACGCCGCAAGCAGGCAAGTCTGGGGACCCCCGTTCCTAGAACGCTGACAACCACCTTTGCGTTGTGCGACCTACCAGACAATCTGGTACTAAACCTTTGACTCCCATTTCTCAAGAAACTTTGACTTGTGTGGCATCATCCACTCCAGTTGCCCTACCCTGGAGAGATTGGTGCTTGTTTTCACAGTTAGAATTGGTTGTCTCCAAATGAAGTCGCCTAACCTTGTAAGAATTGGAATTTGTTTTGCCGAAAGGCAGCTCATCATCCAAGATGCACCTTCACTTCAAAGGTTGATCCTTGATTCTAGTTATTCACCATTGCAAATAACCGTTCTCTCTGCGCCTAAACTGGAGACCTTGGGTGTAATACATGATCTATGTGCTCATTTCAATATGGTGTCTGGCTCCATAGTTCTTCAGGTAATTTACGTTATCATCTACACTTGTAACCATAAGCTGCATTTTAAATTTTTGCGTATAAGTTATATGTCATCTTGGAGTACACATTTTGTACTAATATTATGTTCTATGCTCAATGAAGAGTTTATCCATGGATCGCCTATCAATGGTGCTGGATTCTGTCAAGATCTTATATATCCAAATGAATAGTTTTGATCTGAACAAGATTATTGGCTTGCTGCAATGCTTTCCATGTCTGCAGAAGTTTTATATAAAGGTGATAATTTCACGCACATTGGAAGCCCGCATATAGTGTACTAGAATAACCGTTCAGCTGTTGCTCTTTCGACACTCTTTTTTAGACCTTAACTATTTTCAATCTTCATGTCTATTTAGGCGACAAGATGGGTAAGAAAGTTATAACCAATCGGTGGATTCGTAAGCATTGGGATTTTCTCACTTCTCATGAGATTCGATTGAAGACAATAACGCTAGAACGATATGTAGCCAACCGTGCAAACACTAGATTTGTCACATTCTTCCTACTGAATGTGAGGTTACTATTGTCCATCAGGATTAAGTTTATCAGTAGCATGGTTTTGACGGATGGGTATGTGGAAGAGCAAAAAAGGAGTTTCAGGTGGGCAAAAGAGCTTCTGAACGTGCCAGGCTTCTATTTACAACATATTGTGGTCATAATCTAGTAAATTTTTACGACCCAGGATGTTCATTCTATGGACCTGATCGATCCATTTCACTGTTACTGCCGAAAACAATGCTGGAGTTAGATGTTGTTGCCCTTTTCAACCTGGGTTTTTTTTGTAAACCTGATGAACAATTAACCCTCGTGCTTTTGTACGGTTTGTAAGCTGGAGTTAGATGTTATTGCCCTTTCCAACTCGGCTGTCACTATCATATTTTCTTTGAAGCAAGGCAAATGGCTTGCCAGTCGTTTAATTTAGAGTGATATATTGTAACAACTAACAAATCCCAACCAAGGGAAATAACATCACTCTCGCCGGCTGCTTGAGCTCACTGTGCATTACAGAAACCAAGTGATTAGCCCCCACCAGCCCCCACAAACTTATTTGGAACTAGCACATCAAATGGGCTGTAAATTTTCGAAGGAAAGGCTGCATGACCGTGATAGATTTGGATTTTGACATTTGGGACCCGCGAGGAAATAGCCTATCCAAGGTGGTGTCGACTTACTAGCCAGTCAACAAATGATTCTGCCTACCAATCGTTGGATTGACATCCAACATTTGTCGTGTATCTTCTATCTCTTGTCTTCTTCTTCCTCCAGCCACCCAAACCAAACCACCCTGTCGGCTCCGCCTACTCCCACCTCCCATGGCTAGCTGTACCTCCGCCGCCCTACCATACGTACCCTCCAACGTTGGCCAGTCCCTCCCTCTATTCCCCCACACGTCCTCTTATTCTCCGGCGACGTCAGTCCCAACACGCACCCGCACCCGAACCAGTCAACCATCATACTCCCCTCCGCCTGTGACTGGACCGGTGCATCTTACACGGCTCCTGTTCGTTCCGTTTGAGGCCTCGTCGTTGTCCTCCGCCTTGCGTCCTTGGTTCGCTCGCCGTGCGCGGTGCGCCGCCCTCTTGCGTTGTCAACATCGTCAACAACCGAGAGGAACAAGGAGATAACTGTACGTGGAGAGGATGATAGTAGGGACCCACCAGCATCATGGTAGTACTCAAGCAAGTGCCTCTATATTACAAGCCCAAAAATATGGTTCCTCCTAATGGTTGGACATCTGGGGCTCACGCAATTGTCAACATAGTCAATAAACGAGAGAATTACACTACGAGCGGCTGACACCAGGGACCTAGCAGGTCACGCAATGTTTTTGAGGAACAAGCAGTTGTTATTGTTATTTATACTAGTTTTAGCGACGGATCAGGGTAACAACGGGGCTGTGCGGGGGCTGTGGCCCGTCTAGCCAGGGTTTTATTTATGTTTACCACATCATGAGCCCAATTGTGTTTTCTTTCTTGCTGAAAATGGCTAGCCCAGTTCTATTTTTAAAGAAATACCCAAACGAGGCCTGCTTTCTTTATCAGCCCTACTGGGCTGCAAATCTTTGAAGACGAGGAGAGTTTCATTCGGTTTGCCCAGAAATGGGTTGTACATTTTTAAAACACATCAAACCGGGAATTAGTTTCAATTTTTTTACATTACAAGATATTAAATTCCATAGATTTTTATGCGTGGACAATTATTGGGATTTTATATTTATAAAAATTATTTTTCAAAATAGTTTGAATGTGAATCGATATTTCAGGATTAAAAACAGTTGACCACACCGAAATATGCAAAAATTCGTATACTTTTTAACCGTGGCCACAATATGGGGTGTAATGCTAACAAAAAGAAGATGGGCTCCAAAAAAATTCTAAAGAATTAGCAAATGGGTTGTACATTATTAGAAATAATGCACATGAGAGCAGTGACTGTTGGATGTCCATCCAACGGCTGTCGTGCTTCTTCAATCTCTCCTTTTCCTGCTCCAGCCGCTCAAACAAGCACTGGCGGGACTGCCTGCTCCCTCCTCCCGCGGCCGGCTATGCTACCGCGTAGGCCTCACCGTCCCACCATACTCCCATCGCTGGCCTAGCCATCCCTCTACTCACCCACACCTGCTGTTATTCTCCGGGGACGGCAGACGAACCAGTAAACCCTCGTACTCCTCCGCGTGGGAAACAACTGCCGAGTCTTCCCTGGCTCCGTGTCGTTCCCTTCCTAGGCCTCACCGTCGTCCACCGCCCTGGTGCTCTCGGCGCGGCCTGGTCAATGTGGTCAATGAACGACATCCATCAGAAGTGGACTGTACGTGGAGAGGCTGACAGCTGGGTCCATGGCCGCACGCAAGGAAATGCCTCCTTATTACGCGCAAAATAGTGTATCCTCCACGTGACAGCTAGGACCCACGGGAAGGGCTTCTGTATTTCATGAAAAAATGTTCCCCCCGCTGATATGTCGGACCCACCGGCTATATCTTCGCACGCGAGGAAGTGCGTCCTTATGACGCACAAAAAATGAATACCCCCTGCTAGCTGGGACCCACCATAGTGGGTGGCTGACTTGTGGGCCTACTAAGTTGACGGGGACGGAGGGCTTTGTCAACTTAGTCAATATGAACAATTCTAGGTCCAGTGACCATCTGATGTCCATCCAATGGCCATAGTGCTTCTTCAACCTCTGGTCTTCTTGCTGCAGCCGCCCAAAGCAGCGCCGGTCGTGCCGCCTGCTCCTACCTCCCGCGGTCGGCTGTGCTGGCGCGGAGGCCTCACCGCCCCCATACTACTCCCACCGCTGGCCAGGCCATCCCTCCACTCACCCACACCCCCTGTTATTCTGCAGCGACGGCAGCCTCACACCGCAGCCGAACCAGTGAACCCTTGTACTCCTCTCCACGTGGGCATCCACTGCCGCGTCTTCCCCGGCTCCGTGTCGTCCCCTTCCTAGGCCTCGCAGTCGTCCATCGCCTTGGTGCTCTCGGCGCGGCGTGTTCAATGTGGTCAACGACCGACTTCCATCGAAAGAGTACTGTACGTGGAGAGGCTGACAGCTAGGTCCACGGCCACAGCCTAGTTTTTTTGTGATTTGCCAAGTCGCTTTGTCATGCCTGTTGGGCTGCAAATCTTTCAAGACGAGAAGAGCTTCATTCGGCTGGCCGAGAAAATGTCCTATCAGTAATGAGAAATGGGTTATACATTTTTTAAACACATCAAACCGACAATTAGTTTTAAATTTCTTTTTTTCATTTTGAGATTTTAAATTGCATTGATTTTTATGCGTGGACAATTTTTTGGATTTTATATTGATATACATTTGTTTTTAAAATCAGTTTGAATGTGACTCAAAATTTCGGGATTTAAAACAGTTCGGACCGCATCGAAATATGCAAAATTTCGTATAATTTTTAACCGTGGCCACAATATGGGCTGTAATGCTAACAAAAAGAATATGCGCTCCAAAAAAACCTTAAGAATTAGCAAATGGGCTATAAATTATTAGAAATAATGGCAGATGGGTTGTATGCTGTTTTCCACAGATTTGAGGCTTTCCTAAAAAAGGTTGACACACAAGCAGTGACTGTTGGATTCCATCCAATGACTGTTGTGCTTTATCAATCTCTGCTCTTCCTGCTCTAGCCGCTCAAACAAGCGCCGGTGGGACTGCCTGCTCCCTCCTCCCCGCGGCTGGCTGTGCTGCCGCGCAAGCCTCACCGCCCCACCATACTCCCATTGCTGACCTAGCCATCCCTCTACTCACCCACACCTGTTGTTATTCTCCGGCGACGGCAGACGAACCAGTAAACCCCGTACAGTCGTACTCCCCTCCACATGGGAAACAACTACCGAGTCCTCCCTGCCTCTGTGTCGTTCCCTTCCTAGGCCTCGCCGTCGTCCGCCGCCCTGGTGCTCTTGGCGCGGCCTTGTCAACGTGGTCAACGACCGACATGCATCTGAAGTGGACTGTACATGGAGAGGCTGACAGCTGGGTCCATGGCCGCACGCAAGGAAATGCCTCCTTATTACGCGCAAAATAATGATTCCTCCACCTGACATCTGGGACCCACCGGAAGGGCCTCTGTATTTCACGAAAAAACGTTACCGACGCTGACAGCTCGGATGCACCAGCTATATCTTCGCACGCAAGGAAGTGCTCCTTATTACGCACAAAAAAATGAATACTCCCCCTGTTAGCTGGGACCCAGTATAGTGGCAGGCTGACTTGTGGGCCTACTAAGTTGACGGGGACGGAGGGCTTTGGCAACTTAGTCAATATGCACGATTCTAGCTCCAGTGACCGTACGATGTCCATCCAACGGCCGTAGTGCTTCTTCAACCTCTGGTCTTCTTGCTCCAGCCGCCCAAACCAGCGCCGGTCGTGCCTCGTGCTCCTGCCTCCCGTGGATGGCTGTGATGCGGTGGAGGCCTCACCGCCCCTACTACTCCCGCCGTTGGCCAGGCCATCCCTCTACTCACCCACACCCCCTGTTATTCTCCGGGGATAGCAGCCTCACACCGCACTGAACCAGTGAACCCTCATACTCCTCTATGCGTGGGCATCCACTGCCGCGTCTTCCCTGACTCCGCGTCATCCCCTTCCTAGGCCTCGCCGTTGTCCACCGCCTTGGTGGTCTCGGCGCGGCGTGGTCAATGTGGTCAACGACCGACTTCCATCGGAAGAGTACTGTACGTGGAGAGCCTGACAGCTGGGTCCACGGCAGCCGCAAGGAAGTGCCTCCTTATTACACGCAAAATAATTATTCATGTACCTGATAGCGAGGACCCACCAGACGGGCCACTGTATTTCGTGAAAAAAATGTTTCCCCCCTAACTACTGGGACCCACCAGCTACATCTTCGCACGCAAGGAAGTGCGTCCGAGCAAAAAAACGATTCGCCCCCCTGATTGCTGGGACCCACCAGCTATATCTTCGAACGCAAGGAAGTGCCTGACAGTCAGGACCCACCTGGTCGAAGCATATGTAGCATTGTCATTCTGGTCGCGAACGCGTATGTACATATTGGTCGACGTAGAGCGTGCACGTGTCATAGTTGAGGCGCGCATGTAGCATGTACACGTACGTACAGCGGCCAGTGTGCAAGAAAGAAAATACGGCCACGTATGTACATACGGGCGGGGTCTCAAACGCCTACTCGCGCATACGTACGGCCAGGGCTCGTGTACATGGCTGGGTCGGAACGGAGAAACTGCGTCGTCGTTGTGTTCATGGGGAGGCAACGGAATGTGTCGTGTTCATCGGGAGGCAACGGAACGCATGGGAGCCAACCGGCTTGGACGGAACAGCCGATGGAAACGAGGCCTGGCGTACCGCAGAATGGAGGAAACAACCTTGTGTTCGACCAGCCACGTTCGAAACGGGATCATGTTCATCGGGAGGGGTCTGGCGTACCGCAAAACAGAGGAAACGGACCTCCTATGGTCGAAACGGGGGTCCTGTTGATCGGGAGGGGTGTGGCGTACCGCAAGACGGAGGAAACAGGCTTGTGTTGGAGCGCTACGGTCGAAACGGGGGTCCTGTTCATCGGGAGGGGTGTGGCATACCGCAAAACGAGAATCCACGGGATACTGTTCATCTCCATCGTCGCCCCCCTCCAGCCTCCATGGGCTACTGTTCATCCACCGTCGACCTCCTCCATCCTCCACCTACGACTCTTCATCCACGGGCTTCTATTCATCCAGCCTCCACCATGCGCTACTCCACCGGCTACTGTTCAACCAGCCCTCTCCATGGGCTCCTGTTCAACCACCCCTCCACGGGCTACTGTTCATCCAGCCCTCCACCATCTACTGTTCATCCTACCCTCCACGGGGTGGTCCTGTTCATCTAGCCCTCCATGGGGTCCTGTTCATCCAGTCCCAACCGGCTCGATCGATCGGGGTCCTGTTCATCCAGAGGCAACACTACGGGGTCCTGTTCATCCACCCCCACCGGGAACTGTTCATCCAACCCCCTAGCAACGCTCACTTTTCATCAAGAGGCAACACCACGGGGTCCTGTTCATCCACCCCCACCGGGAACTGTTCATCCAAACCCCCCAGCAACGCTCACTGTTCATCCAGAGGAAGCATCGATCGGCTTTAGTTAGCAGCAGTAGCGAAGGAATCGCTCGATCGGGTTCAGTTAACAGCCATCGATCGACCGCTCGGGTTCAGTAACGCGTAGCCTGCAGTGCAATCGCTCAGGTTCAGTTAGAGCCCGACGCCTCGCTCGGGTTCAGTTAGAGCCCAACGCCTCGCACCCACGCACGTGCGTGTACGACAGAAACATGCATCGCTCGACCCCGACCACCCACCGTAACCAGGAACACCCCGATATTTTCATCGCCCTCGCTTCTACCACAGTTTTTTCCGCCATGGACAGCCCAAAGAATGTCATGCAGCTATGTCTCCAACCCACCCAGGACGAAAGGCCCATTTTCTGTCATGATTTTTTGTCATAGAAGTAGGACCCCACCACATCTATGATGATACCATGTTTTGTCACAATTATTGTCATAGAAGTGTCATAAGTATGACAGAAAAAAATCCGTTCGGCTCAAAATGTCACGGATGTGTCTTTTTTGTAGTGTATACCATGCTCCATTACAAGAAACTATGTTAAAACTGCTTTATGTGATCTTGGAGCCGGTGTTAGTGTTATGCCTCTCTCTATATATATCGTAGACTTGATTTGAATAAGTTGACACCTACTGAAATATCTTTGCAAATGGCTGATAAATCAACTGCTATACCTGTCGGTATTTGTGAAGATGTGTCTGTTGTGGTTGCAAACATTACTATTTTAACGGACTTTGTTATTCTTGATATTCCCGAGGACGATAGTATGTCTATTATTCTTGGTAGACCCTTTTTGAATACTGCAGGGGCTGTTATTCATTGCAACAAAGGAAATGTCACTTTTCATGTTAACGGTAATGAGCATACGGTACACTTTTCGAGGAAACAACCTCAAGTCCATAGTATTAATTCTATTGGAAAAACTTCAACGATTACTATTGGAGGTTTTGTATTTCCTCTTCCTACTATCAAGAAGAAATATGATATTCTTATTATTGGATATGTGCATATCCCCATTGAGGTAACCTAGTGTTATTCGAAAATTCTCCGGTTTCATGCAATTCGGAAAGAGTTTGTTAACAAGACTTTATCAACCTTGTTAGTGGATTCCTTTTGATGAGCATGAGATGGATGAAGTTAGAAAGCACAACACTCTGTACCCTCCTTTTACTTTCTGTTATTTAGATTAAATAAAGCAAAAATAGTATTTTTTTCTGTTTTCTGGATTATCCTTGCAATAAAAAATACTCCAAAAATAAAAGTTCTCCAAATGCCCTGAAAATTTTATATGATTTTTTCTAGAATATTTAAGAATTATTGGCATTGAGAACACACCTGGGGGCCACACCACCTGGCCATGAGGGTCCAGGGCGCGCCCACCCCTGGGTGCGCCCCCTGCCTTGTGGACCCCACGTGGCCCCCCTCCACTTATTCTTGCACCCACACACCTCATCTTTCTCTAGAAAAAAAATCCTCCACCAGCTCAAACCCGTGTTCTAGCCCATCTTGCTGCCATTTTCGATCTCCTAGCTCAAAGGTCCATTCACAAAACTGCTTTGGGGGATTGTTCTTCAGTATGTGACTCCTCCAATGGTCCAATTCGTTTTTGTTCTAGTGCTTTATTTATTGCAAATTTTTGCTACTTAGGTGACCCTGTTCTTGAGCTTGCATGTCAAATTTATGTGGTCAAAAGTAGTTTTATTGCATGATATGGCCTCTAGGCACTTGTAGGAGTAGTTGCTATCAATCTTGTTGAGTTTGGTTCTCTTTTATTTTGAGTCACTAAAAATTTCAGAAATTTTTCAGAGAAAGAAAAAGATGAAGAGACTGTTGAGGGGCTCTTGGAGCCGAAGCTCGAAGGATGAGCAAAGTGAAGAGAATAAGAAGTCCAAATATAATCTCCCTCGCACTGCGGAGGTTCGGCCATGCGAATGGCCTTGTGAAGAGTTCTTGAGAGCAGCCGGGATTTATGAAGACTTTTATTATTTGGCTGAGAATGCAGGCCTCGTCGACTTCCTCCGCGACCAGCGCGAACAGTATCTCCTCCTCACTAATATTTTCGTGCACATTTTTTACTTTCATGCTAAGAAATCACCACCTTCAGTGGAATTTGATTTATATGATGAGGTTAAGGAGATGTCACTATATGAGTTTTGTAGGGTCTGTAAGATACCCTTTGCGGGCAGCATAGAGGAACCACATCGTAATGATGTGGAGGCATTTATTGAGATGATTGCTGTAGGGGAAACAGGGAAAATTTCCCATGCAAGAATTACTAGCATACATTTTCCTGTTCTATGTTACTTTGAAATGATTGCTAGTAGATGCTTAATTGGTCGCGGGAACAGTGGAAACCTTAGTGCTCCTGATATTGCTATGTTGCGCCATGCTTTGTTTCGTGATACAACTTTCAGTTTAGGCGCTATTGTTGCTAAACGGTTAAATCTGAACCGTACAAAAGGCCCCGTCTTTGGAGGCATCTTTGCCTCTCGCCTTGCTGCACACTTTAACATACCTATTAGGCATTATGAGAAAGAGGAAAAGTTGCTGCCTCCTATTTTTCTAGATTATAAGAGTATGGTAGTACATGATTTTATTGTTAAGGATAAGAAGAATATTCTTAAATATAGATTGATATTTCATAAAAATTACTTTGAGACTATTACCTTGCCTGCTCCTTCTTTGTTTAACATATTTTCAGGCTCGTACCTTGTTTTGTCGTAGGCCGTTCATGCATACTGGAGCCTGACATCAGCTCCAGAGCCTGAGCCGGAGCCACCACTTCATCCTTACTGTCAGTCTGCTTATCAGTGGGATCCTGAGGAGATAGCCAACCAGTGGCACCCAGAGGACACTCCTCTGTACACGGGAGATGGCGGCTTTGAGCCGTGGCCATAGACGAACTTAGGCCAAAAGCTTAAGCTTGGGGGAGTACGTATTCATCACCGACATTACATTCATGTTCACACACTCACTTCAGTTGTCGGTGCTCATACTTTTTCATTGTACTATCCATGCTAGTTTAATTTAATTTTAAGCTTTCTTCTTGTATGTTTGAAAAACCTTAATAAAAAACCAAAAAATTAGTTGTAGCTTTTAGCTAGTTTACTTTTCATGCCTGTAGTAGTAGTAATTAAAAAGAAAACCCAAAAAGATTTCTCGTTCTTCTTTTGCTTGTTGGGAGCTTTCTCGTGTAAATAGTTGTGTTTCTTTTCTTTTCTTTGGGGTTCGAGAGGAGAAGACCATGCTGAAAATGTTGAGTGGCTTTCATATGCATTATTGTTGATCTAACCAAGAGCCCATATTACCATGTCTTCTCCTGTGTATTGAATGCTTGTAGATTCCAGCTTAATCCAATGCACGTGCACTATTATTATTATTATTATTCACACCGTTCGGTCGTGCAAGTGAAAGGGAATAATGATGATATATGATGGACTGATTGAGATGAGAGAAGCTGGTATGAAGTCGACCTATCTTGTTTTTTGTAAATATGATTACTTCATCGTTCCTGATTCGGCCTATTGTGAATGAAACATGTTTGCAATGAAAATTAGAGATTATAGTTTCTCATGCCATCCTTAATTAGCTAGGAGTTTATAATGGTTTACCTTGCATGCTAACATGCTATTAAAATGGTTGTGATGTGGTATGATAGGGTGGTATCCTCCTTTGAATAATTCGAGTGGCTTGACTTGGCACATGTTCACGCATGTAGTTGAAACAAAATCAACATAGCCTCCACGATATTTATGTTCATGGTGAATTATATCCTACTCATGCTTGCATTCAGTGTTGATTAATTTTAATGCATGTTCATGACTGTTGTCACTCTCTAGCTGGTCGCTTCCCAGTCTCTTTCTAGCCTCCACTTGTACTAAGCGGGAATACTGCTTGTGCATCCACTTCCATTGTCGGTGTACTAGAGTAGGGGTACCCTAGTATCCCGAACTTGTGCACAGGCAGTCGCAGCATCCCGCGGCAAGGCTTGCCGGGTGACCGCCAAGGTCCTCCGTGGTTCCTTTGGAGCCATTCAAGAACAAAGTATCCAAACCAAGGAGACAAGACCCCGGCAAGAGGAGCTTGCCGGGAAGGCCGACCAAGGCCTCTCAAGACCCCGGCAAGAGGAGCTTGCCGGGAAGGCCACCCAAGGCACTTCAAGGAACTTTCCGCGACGCACCATGCGTCCCGGCAAGGCCCGGTGAGCGACAAGCTCCCGGACGCGACAAGAGAACGACAGCGGCAAAGCGCTTGCCGCGGCAAGCCACCATTCTGTGCCCGCACTCCAGCACATCTACCAACGTGTCGCTCTGGGACCCTTCCAGGCGTGCGTGGCGGAAGGCTATGCAGCCAGCGGTGCACGGTGGCGAGCGGCGCTGACGGTGGCGAGCGGCGCTGACAAGATTGCCATCGTGGCGAGCGGTGGCGCCCCTGACGGTCCCTTTTGCACTGTTTAGGCGACTCAGACGGGCATTTAATGCCCTTGTCCCCTGCCGTCAGAGTTAGGTATGATACACTGTAGCAGGTAGTTGTATCTACCGCAGCACCTTTCCATTTTTACCCTTTGTCTCCATTGCTACCTGTCGGCGACCCCTTGAGCATATAAAAGGAGGCCCATGTGCAACGTAGAGGGGGGGTTCGAGAACACTCACGCTCGGTCTCGTTAGCTGTTGATGTGTACTATAGCACTCCACGCTCCCGAGCAAGAACTCAATACAAACCACCAAGCAGGAGTAGGGTTTTACGCATCTGTGCGGCCCGAACCTGGGTAAACTGCTCGTGTGCTTCGCCTTGATCTGCTCTTCGTGCGACCTAAGCCCCCGCCGAACCGAAAGGGACTCGGCCCGCCGGTCCCATAGGTGCTCGTGGATCAGTCCCCCGGCATCTTTGGCGCGCCAGGTAGGGGGCGTCGAGGTTGTGTGAACCAGATCCGGCGTTCACGCGAGCTAGATCTTCATAACCTTCATCAACATGCCGCCAAAGAAGAAGGCTTCGGAGGCAGCTGCTCCGTCCGCGCCTTACCCACCACCGCCGGAGCAAACGGCTGATGGGGCGGACGCCGGCGGAAGAACGGGCGTCGACGAGGCAGCTCACGGTGCCGCCAGGTCCAAGGACAAGGCTGCACTGCCCATCGGCGGCGTAGCCGGCTCCCACAACGACTGGGCGCACTCCAAGACCTCGGCATCCGTACATGCACCGTGCCTATCTCATGAGGCGCGGGACCGACAGCGTCATGGTGCTCACGGTACCATGCGTTTGCTGGACCAAGAGAGAGCTGGTGGATCTCGGAGTGCTCAAGACCAGCATGCACGCCAACATGCTGGCACGAGCGAGGCACGGTCGCCTGGACGGGATACTGCTCCTTCTAACATAGTTAGAAGTCCGAGCATATCCCGCTCCTCGCACCGTTCGCCACCGCCACCCGCCACTCCAGCAGAAGCTTTGGCGCGAGCTCAATTGCTCCTGGAATACCCTCCAACGGCAGACAAGATCGACGACTGGAGGGCCACCATTCAGAATCTCATCGGCTTCGCCAATGGCGACGCTCAACGGCAGCCGAGCACGTCGCAGCCGCGGCAAGTCAGCCAGGCACGAGCCGGTGGCGATAAGACCGGTGGAGGTGCAACCACTGTGCACTCTCCACCCCGAAGGCCCAGATCGCCGACTCGCCGGATCCACCTCGACAGTGACTCCACCGCGTCATCAGGTCCAGGAGCTCGTCGCGATCAGCGCCAAGTTCTTCACGAACGACAGCAAGAAGACGCTCGTACTCGCATCGAGCGCCAAAGAGAAGCGCGACGTCAATCAGACTAGCGCGCTGGGCCCTCTGTCGACATGCATGCGCCAGGGGAACCAGGCGACTTGCCGTACGCGGTAGGTTGCCCTGCGTTCACTCGTGAGCTGCGGCAAGTCCAGTGGCCCAGTATGAAGAATTTCAAGCCAGACGTACCAGAGAAGTACGACGGCAAGTCGCATCCGTCAGAGTTCCTCAGCATCTACACCATCACGGTGCAGGCTGCTGGGGGGCGGGACGACAAGATCCTTGCCAACTACTTCCCGCTGGTGCTCAAGCCCAACGTCAGGTCCTGGCTCATGCACTTGCCGGACAACTCCATATCCTCCTGGGCAGACCTATGCCATCAGTTTGTCGGCGCCTTTACAGGCGGCCACAAACCTCATGGCCAAGAGAGTGACCTTCATCTGCTCACCCAGAAGGAAGGAGAGCCCCTACGCAAGTACATTCAGAGATTCAGCCGTGTACAGCACAACATCCCAGATGTCCACCCTGTCGCGGTCATCAGCGCGTTCCATCAGAACGTGCGTAACCGCAGGATGCGGGAGGAGATGGCGATGTGCAAGATCAGAGACGTCAGTGAGCTGTATGCCCTGGCCGACAAGTGTGCACGTGCTGAGGAAGGGAGGAAACTCCCTGGAGAGAATACAGGAGCAGGAGGATCTGACAGCGAGGATGCTGCCCCGGCAAAGAAAAACCGGCGGCGGAACAGGAAGAAGAAAGGCAAAGACGTGCTAGCCGTTGAGCAGTCCGGCAACGAAGGTGGCGCCAAGAAAGCCAAAGTTGGTAGCTCCGGCAAGGAGATTGCCGCATGCACCAACTGCCAGGCTGTGGCGGTCGCCGACAAGCAGGACGGCACCGACAAGCAGTACTGCAAGATCCACCGCACCAAGGGCCATGACCTCCAGAGCTGCAAAAAGGTTGAGCAGCTTGTCCAGCAGCAAAAGGCTGAGTACGAGCGATGAGACAAGGAGAGGGCCCAAGGAGGCGCTAGAGAATCTGGCAAGAAGCGCCCCGGCCGGGGAGGACGCCGCAGCAAGGCCAAATAGCGGCAAAGAGACAGACCTCCCCGCGGCCGCGACAAGGATGAAGATGACGACGACGATGAAGACATGGATGATGTCGAGACCAGTGAGCAGGAGTTCCAGAAAGCCACAGAGGTCTTGTGCGTCAACGGCGGTGCTTCTCTGCATACTTCGCACCGCCAACTCAAGCAGTGGGTGCGGGAAGTCGATGCGGCGGAACCACCTGACGAGTCACGCAAGCTTCTGAAATGGTCCAGCACGCCTATCATCTTTGACATTGAGGACCACCCTGATCGCACAACTGCGGTCGGGTGCTTGTCGATGTTGGTTTCACCAACTATCCGCAACCTCAAGGTCACTAAGATGCTAGTTGACGGCGGGGCCGGCTTGAACCTGATCTCCTCCGCTGTACTCCAGAAACTCCAGATCCCTAACAGCGAACTTGAAGAGACCGGCACATTCCAAGGAATCAACCCGGGAAGGAGCAAGCCGAAGGGGAAGGTCACGTTGCCAGTAACATTTGGCAGCGAGCTGAACTTCAGGACTGAGAGGGTCACTTTTGACGTTGCCGATATTCCATTGCCTTACAACGGGATACTTGGCCGTCCAGCACTCGCCAAGTTCATGGCAGCCTCTCACTACGCATACAACATGCTGAAGATGCCAGACCCGATAAGCGTCATCTCTGTCCCTGGCGACAAGAAGGATGCCCTTATCTGCGCCGACAAGATCTACCGAGAAGCAGCAGCCGCAACAGATCGCAAGTCACTTGCCGTTGAAGCTCCCGGGGGGAAGAAGAAGACCAAGTCCAGCAAGAGTTCTGATGCCCACTCCGGCAAGCGCACCTCTTCGAAGTGCTGCGCTACCGTCGAGGACGCACCATCGAGCTCCACCGGCAAGTTTAAGAAGACAATGGTAGCTCCGCCAGGGACGAAGAAGGTGTCCGCCAAGGAGGACGGCACTGGTGGTACCTTCACCATCAGTGCCACTCTCGACCCTAAATAGGAAAGCGTGCTCATTGCTTTCCTGTGGGCGAACGTCGACGTGTTTGCGTGGCAACCGTCTGACATCCCCGGTGTTCCCAGGAAAGTGATTGAGCACCATCTTGCCATTTGTCCTCATGCGCGGCCCGTCAAACAGAAGGTCAGGAAGCAAGCAGTGGAGCGCCAAGAATTCATCGCGGAAGAGATCAAGAAGTTGGAAGCAGCAGGCCTTGTCAGAGGAGTGCTCCATCCCACGTGGTTGGCCAATCCTGTAGTCGTGCGCAAGGCGAACGGGAAATGGAGACTTTGTATCGATTTTACCGATGTTAACAAAGCTTGTCCCAAAGACCCATTTCCTTTACCGCGCATTGACCAGATTGTTGACTCCATAGCCGGATGTGATTTGCTTTCATTTCTTGACGCATACTCAGGATACCATCAGATCTTCATGGCAGAAGAGGATGAGGAGAAGACCGCATTCATTACTCCATGTGGCACGTACTGCTTCATACGGATGCCTTTCGGATTAAAAAATGCTGGTTCAACATTTGCAAGAGTAGTCCACGTCGCTCTTGAGCCACAAATACACAGAAATGTGGAAGCCTACATGGATGACATAGTGGTCAAGAGCAAGGACAAGGCAACTCTGATCCAAGATTTAGACGAGACCTTTGCAAATCTGCGCAAGGTCAGCCTCAAGCTCAACCCCGAGAAGTGTGTGTTTGGAGTCCCCTCCGACAAGCTTCTCGGGTTCTTCGTGTCTCAGCAGGGAATTGAAGCCAATCCTGACAAGATCAAGGCCATTGAGCAGATTGAAGCACCAAAGCGCGTCAAAGATGTACAAAGACTTGCCGGTTGCGTGGCTGCTCTCAGCAGGTTTATCTCTAGGTCTGCTGAGCGCGCCCTGCCATTTTTCAAATTATTGAAAAAGGCAGGTCCAATGAAATGGACTCCGGAAGCGGAGGCTGCGCTACAAGACTTGAAGAGATACCTGTCCTCCCCTCCAATACTTGTCGCACCTAAGCCACAAGAGAAGTTGTTGCTGTATATAGCGGCAACCAATCAAGTGGTTAGTGCTGCGTTAGTAGCAGAGAGGGAGGCGTATGACGAGCCAGCAACCATGGAAGGCACATCCAGCGACAAGCAGGGGGCTTCCCCGACAAGCTCTGGTCCCGACAAAGATGGATCTGCGCAAATGCGCGAGGAGATACAGAACAAAATGGTGCAGCGCCCAGTTTACTTTGTCAGCTCCCTTTTGCAGGGGGCTAGGTCAAGGTACTCTGGCGTGCAGAAATTGCTTTTCGGCCTTCTCATGGCCTCGAGAAAGTTGCGCCATTACTTCCAAGCACATGAGATCACAGTTGTCACTCGCTTTCCGCTGAAGAGGATACTACAAAATCCAGAAGCGACAGGCAGGATTGTTGAGTGGGCACTGGAACTGTCAAGCTTTGGCCTCAAGTTTGAGAGTACTTCAACTATCCAGAGCAGAGCATTGGCAGAATTTATAGCAGAATGGACGCCAACACCAGATGAAGAAATTCCAGAAATGAGCATTCCTGTCAAGGAAGCAGGCAAAGAGTGGCTGATGTACTTTGATGGTGCCTTTTCGCTGCAAGGCGCCGGCGCTGGTGTGCTGCTTGTCGCACCCACCGGAGAGCACCTCAAGTACATAGTCCAGATGCACTTTCCCAAGGAGCAAGCAACAAACAATACTGCAGAGTATGAAGGTTTGCTTACCGGTCTCAGGATCGCAGCAGACCTTGGGATCAAGAAGCTCATTGTCAGGGTGACTCGCAGCTTGTCGTCCGCCAAGTAAACAAGAGTTATCAGAGTCCGTTGATGGAAGCTTACGTCGACGAAGTGAGAAAGCTAGAAGAGCACTTTGACGGCCTACAAATGGAACATGTTCCAAGAGCTCAGAATGCCATTGCCGATGGCCTGTCAAAGTGCGCCGCACTTAAGTTACCTGTGGAACCAGGGATCTTTGTGCTCAAGCTGACTCAACCGTCTGTAACGCCATCAGCTGGACAGAGCAAGAAGAGGAAGTTGATTTCTGGTGGCTATTTGCCGGCAGAGCTTCCCGAAGCCGCCGCCAAGAAGGTCCCCAAGATCAACGCCAAGAGCGCTGAGGAGCAGTCTGCTCCGGCAAGCCCTAGGGTTTTTTCCGTTGAAGCAGAAGCTCCCGACAAGTTTTGCTCCGGCAAGCTTGCCGGGGAACGTCAAGCTCCGGCAGAGCCGCAAGTTCTTGCCGTAGAAGCGGATGTTCCCACAGCAGCAGATTTGCCTTTAGTCCTTGTTGTCGAGCCACAAGCTCCAGCATGGGCGCAGCAGATTGTCCGTTTCCTTCAGACAGGAGAACTTCCCGAAGAGCAAGAAGAAGCGGAAAGAGTAGCCCGGCAGTCAAGTATGTACCAGTTTGTCGACAACAAACTATACAGAAGAAGACTCAATGGTGTGAAATTGAAGTGTATTCACCGGGAAGACGGACAAAAGCTGTTGGCAGAGATACATGGAGGCATATGTGGTCACCACATTGGCGCAAGAGCACTCGTCGGCAAAGCATTTCGGCAAGGTTTCTTTTGGCTGACAGCCCTCCAGGATGCAACTGCACAAGTAACCAAGTGTGAAGCATGCCAGTTCCATTCCAAGCAGATACACCAACCAGCTCAAGCTCTCCAGACGATCCCTTTATCCTGGCCATTTTCGGTCTGGGGGCTCGACATCCTCGGCCCCTTTCCCCGAGCAGTCGGGGGCTTTGAGTACTTGTACATTGCAATCGACAAGTTCACAAAGTGGCCGGAAGTGGAACCAGTGAGGAAGGTGACAGCACAGTCAGCAGTCAAGTTCTTCAGGTCGATTGTTTGCTGCTTTGGGATCCCTAACAGGATAATCACCGACAACGGTACACAATTCACGAGCCGCACCTTCATGCAGTATGTCCAAGATCTTGGCGCCAAGGTCTGCTTCGCTTCTGTTGCTCACCCGAGAAGCAGCGGTCAAGCGGAGAGGACAAATGCTGAAGTGCTGCGTGGGCTCAAGACCAGGACTTTTGAAAGGCTGCACAAGTGCGGAAGAAACTGGATCGAGGAGTTGCCGGTGGTTCTTTGGTCGATCAGAACGACGCCAAATCGAGCCACTGGCCAGACACCTTTCGCTCTAGTCTATGGAGCAGAGGCAGTTCTCCCCACGGAACTCGTATATGGGTCACCTCGAGCGCTCGCTTATGATGAGCTTGAGCAAGAGCAGCTGCGACAAGATGACGCACTGCTCCTTGAGGAAGACCGTCTTCAGGCTGCTATGCGAGCTGCTCGCTACCAGCAAGCTTTGCGCCGCTACCATAGCCGCAAAGTTAACGCCAGAAGTCTCAAGGAAGGCGACCTTGTTCTTCGGCGTGTTCAGTCCGCCAAGAATTCCAACAAGTTGACGCCGAAGTGGGAAGGCCCTTACCGGGTGAAACGAGTCACTAGGCCTGGCGCTGTCCGCCTTGAGACCGAAGATGCCATTCCGGTGAGCAACTCCTGGAACATTGAGCATCTTCGTAAGTTTTACCCGTAAGGCGTGGTTGCCGGAACCTGTTCCGGCAACCACCTTTTGTACAAGTCTTGCCGCTATTGCATGTAATCCTTTGTACAAAGCCGGACGCAGACCCCATGCATAAGTAAAGCTCATGTGTTCCGCACATCTTGTCAATTTCATGCATTCTATTTTTTGCATATGTGATCTGACACTTTGTGCAGCACCTACTCCCCGGTAAGCAATAACGAGCCGTAAGGCTCCGTATCTTTATTTTCTCTTCTTTCTTTTTTCTCAAGGAAAGAAAGGTTCCCTCGCCCACAAGTTTGCCGGGGGGAAAGGAGAAGATAATGGTATGGACCGGGCATCGTTCAAGAAAGTTTCGCCTTGCCGGGAAGCAAACAACAGAAAAGCTAAGTTGCCAAAGTTTGAGCAATCAGATTTTTTAAATTTTAAGTTATCTCCCTTGAACGACCGCACTTTGTATGGAAAACCTGTGCGCGGAGGAACCAACTCGTAGCTAGTTGCGCCCTTACTTTGTTTCGAGTCCGCTCAACAACTTAAGTGAGCTGCAACTAGTTGCGACAAGGTTTCTTGTCGGTAGCGGCACCGCCAGCAGGCTGCTGACGTCCCGCACTCAGCGCTCGCGGCTCAGGTGCCTGCACCGGCAAGTTCCCTAAAAGCGTAGGGCAAAGACATACAAAGGGAGGAATCAAGTAAAGGGAATAACATTGCAATCATTACATAGAATAAAGTTATATTACAAAGATAGCTTGTCGCAGCTCTAACAGATTGTTTTCACAACATGGCAAACAGCGACAAGAAAAGAAGAAATGGGCGGCCTAATCTACGCGATCGCCCTCGATCCTCTTGATCCCGCTCACCTTGTCCACAATGGGTGCGAGAAGGGCCTTGAGCGCCTCCAGATCAGCATCCGGTGGCAGGGTCTTGAGGACGTTGGTGAAGTTGAGGCCCGGATTGCGGAAGGCCACCTTCACCAACACTTTCTGAAGAGCTCCCGCGTAGATCTTGCGCGACTCATCGGCCAGCTGCTTCGGGATCCTTTCCCGGAGTCGCTGGAGGGCCGTCGCCACGCCCTTGAAGAACAAGACGAGCTTGGCGCTGGGTTGGAGGTTCTCGTCGGAGGGATACCCGAGATCCTCCATCCCCAGCTGCGCCAACTCCCTGTCAATGTCTGTGGCAGCATTCACAAGACTCTCCGTCCAGTGCTCCACAGTCTCCCTGAAGGCGTTTTGGGTGGCGGCAACACCCTCTAGCAGCGCCTTGTCGGCCTTGATCTCCTCCTTCAAGGCCGCCTCCTGCTTCTTGGCGCCGTCCAGCGTCTTGGTCAAAGTGGTCAGCTTCAACTCAAGATCCGCGTTGGAGTCCTTGGCGGCGCTGAGCTCTTTGCCCTTCTCGGCAAGGTCGGCTTCTAGCTGCGCCACCTTCGTCTCCAACTCCTTGGCGGCCTCGGCGGCGGCGGCAGCGTCCTCTACTTGCTTGAGGGCTCTGCCAAGTTTTTCCTCGCGCACGGCGAGCTCCTCCTCGTGGGCATCAAGATTGACCTTCCGCTGCGCTAGCTCGCCCTCCTCCGTGGATAGCTTCACAGCGGCAAGCCGCTGTTGCTCTTCGACTTCAGCCTTCTCGAGGAAGAAGACCTTCTGCGCTTCGGCAAGCTGCTCCCGCTCCTCCGCCAGGGATCGGAGGGCTTCCCGGTGGAAGCCCCCGAGCTCTTCCGCGTGCTTCTCGATATCTGCTCCCGCCTTCGCGACAAGCGCCTTGCGGGATTCCAGCTTGGCTTGCCACGCGCGATAGAGCGACACCAGCTTCCGCAGCAGCCGCTCCTCCTCAGACTCGTTGTTGTTGTTGCTTGGCGCGTCAACCAGCATCAGCCCAGCGGAGGCGAGCACTTCTCCGTCGAAGCTCTCCCCTTCAACCGGCGCCCTGGAGCTTGACGCCCAGGGGAGGTTGATGAAGATGCCTTCGCCGGCCTTCAAGTAGACGCCTGGCTGGGGCTCTTCGGAGCCTGGCACTGCGGCAGCGGCGGACGGGTCGGCGGTCGGTGCAGCGCCTGGCGCTCCTGCGGCCTCAGGGCCATCAGTGCGATCGCCAGACCCCTCGCCAGTTGCTGCGGCGGCAGCCTTGGCGGCCTCTGCGCCGGCGGGATCGCCAGCACCGGCCCCTTCGTCGGCGGCGACCTCGGTCTCCATCTGCTCCGCAGCGGATGGGTCTGACGGTCGGAAAAGGGGGAAGAGTCAAGCAAAAATCCAACAAAAAGAAGATCAAGAGAAGAAGAACCCAAGGGAAATCTTGTAGCGAAAGGATTACCTGTACCGGGTTCGGCAGTCGTGGTCTCCGCCATCGGGGGGCCGCTGGTGCTGTCCCTTGCCGGAGAACCCTCCCTTGCCAGAGACTTCTCCCTTACCGGGAAGCCCTCCCTTGCCGGAGAGTTCTCCCTTGTCGGGGGATTCTCCCTTGGCTCCTGGTGGGGCTGCTCTGCTCCTACACAAATCAGCAATCAAATATCAGCAAAGACAGAGTATCCATGTGCACCTCGCAAGCGAAAAGCAAACTATATACTTACGCTGGGGGCTGCTCTAGAGAAAAGTTGCCGGGTCCGGCAAGGTTGTCTCGGGCGCACCTCCTGCTGCCGCAGTAGGTTCGTCCTCGATGACAATCACCGGGACCTTGGCCCTCTTTGCTGCTCTCTGGGCCAGAGTCCTAAAGAGGAACAAGTTCAGAAAAAAGTAAATGAGATACAAGTCAAACAGCAAGGATTGAAGAACTACAAGTACAACAAGGGAATCTTACTCTTCTTCTTCTTCCTCGCCGGAGCTGAACGCGGAGAAGTCGAAGTCTGGCTCACGTCCGGCGCGAGGAGGCGGAGGAGTAGCTTCCCTTGGCCGCTTGGTGGGAGCAGTGGCGGTGGTCTAAGACGACCCCGCTCCGGCTGGAGTAGAAGCGGTGGTCCGGAAGGGCCCCGCTCCAGTTGTCGTTGCAGCCTGAGATGCTCCCACGGCAACAGTGCTTGCCGCGGTGGAGCGTGTCGCGCGGCGCGGCGGCTGTTCACTCGCTTGCCCCTCCGCTACATCCCCGGCCTTGCGGAGACGCCTTCTTGGTAGAGATGGAGGCTCTGCTTGCGGCGAGCTGTCTGAAGATGAGGTGGAAGATGAGTTGATCTCCAACGAGCCGCTCGTATCCTTGGCGGGCTCGCTCGACTCGACGCCACGACCGGCAAGCTCTTTCTCGCCGGCAAGCTCTTTCTCGCCGGCGGGCTCCCCTCGCTCGGCACGGCTTGCCGCCTCCGCTGCATCTGCCTCCTCCACGGTGAACCCAAACTCGCCCGCGGCTGCGGCTGCCGCCGCCTCTTCCAGCCTAGTGGCGATGAGTGCCATCTCCGCATCCGCGGTGTCGCGGGTGAGGCTATCCTTCTCGTCGGAGCGGATCGGCACTTCTACCAAGTCATCGAAGAACTGCTGCACGACGTCGTCTGTAGGCTCCTGCCAAGTTGGCACAATTCCATGCGAGTCGCACAGCGGCATCATTGCACGGATGCGGTCGAGCGCGGAATTGTTGCACAACGGAACGACACCCCCCGGCAACCTGAACACTTCGGGGTGTTGGGGTCATACTTGAAGAGCTCCTGGAGCATCGCGTTGAGCTCCAGAACTGTGAAGTTGAAGTTGAGACCCGGCCGCAGCCTCATGATATCTGCCACATTCTTGAACTCCCAAGTAGGTCTCCCCCGTTCCTGCAGGGGGGCGATGCGGCGGCGAAGAAAGTGTGTGCCAACAGCACCTACAGTGAGCCCAGCAAGCCTGAGGCGTAGGATCCGGGTGACAGCAATCTTCAGCCTGTCATCTTCCGGGGCCACATCACTCCAATCGCTGCCGCGTGCTACTGGGGTTTGGCGCCGGGTGGTGAATGGCTGCGGGTTCTCCTCGTCAATCCAGCACCAGTCTGCTCTCCACTCCTCCCACTTGCCGCGGAATTCTCCCTCCAGATAAGTTTCCTTCTTGCCGGCCCTTGAGATCCAGGCGATTCCGCCGGATAAAGGCTCTCCTCTCTCTACTCGGGGTATGAAGAAATGGCGAAAGAGGGCTACGTTGGGATGGACTCCGACAAAGTTTTCGCAGAGATGTGCAAAAACTGCCATGGTCAGAACGGCATTGGGGGTGAAGTCAAGGAGGTGGAATCCGTAGGTATTCCTGATGTCGCAAAAGAATTCAGAGAAAGGCGGGCAGAGCCCGCAGTAGAAGAACAAAGCGAAGAAAGGGTATCCGTTTGGCGCCTTCTTCCAAGCGGCGGCGGGGAGTACCTTCATGCGCGGATGCGCTTGTGTCTCCGTCAACCAGAAGAGGTAGTAGTTCTCCCTCGGCTCCCTCGCGGCAAGCTTGGGGGGGAAGACTGCTTGCTCCTTCCGCAGCGCCGCAAGCCGCTGCGCCTCGGTCGACTTCACGACCTTCCCCTTGTCGGCTTTTGGAGCCATGGCGGAAGTGGTGGAGGAGGTCGACGGAGTTGGTGGTGCTGGTGGCGATGGGGGACGGAGCGCTGCTCTCTTTCGGCTTTGGGAAGACGAGGGAGCGGCGGAGATTTCTGAGATTGGAACAGCAACGGGCGAATGGGCGAACTACCCCTGTTTCCCCAGCTTATAAAGAGGAAGGGGGCGGATGTTCCGCATTTCCGAATAAAGAAACCACCCACGATCTCCCCCACGACGCCGCGTTCGACGCGTGCCGTTCGGGGAGGGTGCGGTGGATACGGAGAGAGATACGGCGTAACCTAGGCCGCGCGTGCCCGTGCCCTGTTTTGGGCCTGGCCCAATAGCGCTCGGCACCGTGTATGGCCCAGGCCCGGGGGCTCCTGTCGGTGTACTAGAGTAGGGGTACCCTAGTATCCCGATCTTGTGCGCGGGCAGTCGCAGCATCCCGCGGCAAGGCTTGCCGGGTGACCGCCAAGGTTCTCCGTGGTTCCTTTGGAGCCATTCAAGAACAAAGTATCCAAACCAAGGAGACAAGACCCCGACAAGAGGAGCTTGCCGGGAAGGCCGACCAAGGCCTCTCAAGACCCCGGCAAGAGGAGTTTGCCGGGAAGGCCACCCAAGGCACTTCAAGGAACTTGTCGCGACGCACCATGCGTCCCGGCAAGGCCCGGTGAGCGACAAGCTCCCGGACACGACAAGACAACGACAGCGGCAAAGCGCTTGCCGCGGCAAGCCACCATTCTGTGCCCGCACTCCAGCACATCTACCAACGTGTCGCTCTGGGACCCTTCCAGGCGTGCGTGGCGGAAGGCTGTGCAGCCAGCGGTGCACGGTGGCGAGCGGCGCTGACGGTGGCGAGCGGCGCTGACGGTGGCGAGCGGCGCTGACAAGATTGCCATCGTGGCGAGCGGTGGCGCCCCTGACGGTCCCTTTTGCACTGTTTAGGCGACTCAGACGGGCATTTAATGCCCTTGTCCCCTACTGTCAGAGTTAGGTATGATACACTGTAGCAGGTAGCTGTATCTACCGCAGCACCTTTCCATTTTTACCCTTTGTCTCTGTTGCTACCTGTCGGCAACCCTTGAGCATATAAAAGGAGGCCCATGTGCAACGTAGAGGGGGGGGTTCGAGAACACTCACGCTCGGTCTCGTTAGCTGCTGGTGTGTACTGTAGCACTCCATGCTCCCGAGCAAGAACTCAATACAAACCACCAAGCAGGAGAAGGGTTTTACGCATCCGTGCGGCCCGAACCTGGGTAAACTGCTCGTGTGCTTCGCCTCGATCTGCTCTTCATGCGACCTCCGCCCCCGCCAAATCAAAAGGGACTCGGCCCGCCAGTCCCATAGGTGCTCGTGGATCAGTCCCCCGACATCCATAAACCCCAAAGTTATTCCATATGAGTCCACTATACCTTCCTATATGAAGTATCTACCTGCCGTTCCAAGTAAATTTATATGTGCCAAACTCTAAACCTTCAAATAAAATTCTGTTTTGTATGCTCGAATAGCTCATGTATCAACTAGAGATGTCTATATCTTCCATGCTAGGTGGGTTATTCTCAAGAGGAGTGGAGAAAATTGGCCGGTAACTGGGATGCCCAGTCCCATGCTCTAACCAAATCAAAATAATTGCAAACAAAACTCCCCCCGGATTATTGTTAGTTGGAGGCACCCGTTGTTTCGGACAAGCCGTGGATTGATGTTTGTTGGTGGTAGGGGGAGTATAAACTTTACTATTCTGTTTGGGAACCACCTATAATGTGTGTAGCATGAAAGATATCGAGATCTCTCGGTTGTTATGTTGACAATGAAAGTATACCACTCAAAATAGTATTTATCTCTACTTTAAAAATCAATCTCCGGCACCTCTACAAATCCCTGCTTCCCTCTGAGAAGGGCCTATCTATTTACTTTTGTGTTGAGTCACCATCCTCTTATTAAAAATCACCAGTTGGAGTGCACCACTGTGATTTGCATGTATTACTATTAGTTTACATTGAGTATGACTGTGACTGGATCTCTTTTACCATGAATTACAATGTTTAGTCAGTCCTTGATCTTCAGAGGTGCTCTGCATTTATGTTTTGCGATCTCAGAAAGGGCTAGCGAGATACCATCTTGTTATATCATATTATGATTGTTTTGAGAAAGTGTTGTCATACGAGATTTACTATTATTGCTCGCTAGTTGATTATGCCATTGATATGAGTAAACATGGGACCTAAATGTTATTGTGAATATGGTTAGTTCATAATCTTCGCTGAAAACTTGAATGCCGGCTTTACATATTTACAACAACAAGATCAAACAGAGTTTGTAAAAGTTTTTCTTTATCACTTTCAGTTTGTCAACTGAATTGCTTGAGGACAAGCAAAGGTTTAAGCTTGGGGGAGTGGATACATCTCCATCGTATCTACTTTTCCAAACATTTTTGATCTTGTTTTCGACTCTAACCTGCATGATTTGAATGCAACTAACCCGGACTGGCGCTGTTTTCAGCAAAATTGCCATGGTGTTACTTTTGTGCAGAAATAGAAGTTCTCGGAATAACTTGAAACTTCATGGAGAATATTTTCGGAATATATAAAAAATACTGGCAAAAGAATCTACATCAGGGGGCCCACACCCTGTCCATGAGGGTGGGGGGCGCCCACGCCCATGGGGCACGCCCCCTGCCTCGTGGGCCCCCTGATGCTCCACCGACCTCAACTCCAACTCTATATATTCACGTTCGGGGAGAAAAAAAATCAGAGAGAAGGATTCATCGTGTTTTACGATATGGAACCGCCGCCCATCCCTAATCTCTCTTGGGAGGGCTGGTCTGGAGTCCGTTCGGGGCTCCGGAGAGGGGAATCTGTCGCCATCATGATCATCAACCTTCCTCCATCACCAATTTCATGATGCTCACCGTTGTGCGTGAGTAATTCCATCGTAGGCTTGCTGGACGGTGATGGGTTGGATGAGATTTATCATGTTATCGAGTTAGTTTTGTTAGGGTTTGATCCCTAGTATCCACTATGTTCTGAGATTGATGTTGCTATGACTTTGCTATGCTTAATGCTTGTCACTAGGGCCCGAGTGCCATGATTTTAGATCTGAACCTATTATGTTTCCATGAATATATGTGAGTTGTTATCCTATTTTGCAAGTCAATAGTCACCTACTATGTGTTATGATCCGGTAACCCCGAAGTGACAATAATCGGGACCACTCCCGTGATGACTCTAGTTTGAGGAGTTCATGTATTCACTAAGTGCTAATGCTTTGTTCCGGTACTCTATTAAAAGGAGGCCTTAATAGCCCTTAGTTTCCAATAGGACCCCGCTGCCACGGGAGGGTAGGACAAAAGATGTCATGCAAGTTCTTTTCCATAAGCACGTATGACTATATTCGGAATACATGCCTACACTACATTGATGAACTGGAGCTAGTTCTGTGTCACCCTATGTTATAACTGTTACATGAGGAATCGCATCCAACATAATTATCCATCACTAATCCATTGCATATGAGCTTTCACATATTGATCTTTGCTTAGTTATTTCCGTTGCTACTGTTACAATCACTACAAAACCAATATTGTTACTTTTGCCACCGTTACCGTTACTTCCATATTACTTTGCTACAGATATTAAGTCTTTCAGGTGCGGTTGAATTGACAACTCAACTGTTAATACTTGAGAATATTCTTTGTCTCCCCTTGTGTCGAATCAATAAATTTGGGTTGAATACTCCACCCTCGAAAACTGTTGTGATCCCCTATACTTGTGGGTTAATAGGCCCATCACCCATTGCACTCCTACACGTTGTGTACTTGGCCAGTGATCAGACCTGGCAACCTCCATTACAATGGCAGGTGCTTTACGCGGTCCAACCCGATGCGCGCTACTCAGTCGCTGACGTTTGGAAAGCTTCGGCTAATACTAAGCTCCGATTGCCCATATCAAGGGAGTGCCCATGGGGCCCACAAGTCCTAGGGGCGTGCCCCCAGGCTTGTGGCCTCCTTGGTCACCTCCTAGCACAACTCTGGTGCTCTGTGGGTCTCTTCGGGTCCATAAACTATCACTGTAAATTTTCAGCTCATTCCGAGAATTCTTTTTTTTTTGCACAAAAACGACACCATGGTAGTTTCCTGAAAACAACGTTAGTCCGGGTTAATCCTAATAAAATCATACCAAAATCATATAAATTTTTTGTAAACATGGCATGAATACTTCATAAATTATAGATACGTTGGAGACGTATCAGGCACTATATCAATAGGTTAGTCCAAAAAAATGATATAAAGTTGCTATAAAATGATTGTTAAATATCCAAGAATGATAATATAACAACATGGAACAATAAAAAAATTATAGATATGTTGGAGACGTATCAGCATCCTCAAGCTTAATTCCTGCTCATCCTCGAGTAGGTAAATGATAAAAATGGAATTTTCTATGTGGAATGTTGCCGAACATGTTCATCACATATTCTTTTCTTTTGTAGCATGGAAATTTGGACTTTTATATGGTTCAAAGCAATAGTCTAGTTTTGACATGAAGATTTCAATACTCAAGCATATCAACAAGCAACCATGTCTTTCAACATATCAACACTAAAGAAAGTTATCCCTAGCCCATCATGCTGAATCATTGATCCATTTGTGAAACACACTCACATATTAGCTACATCCAATGCTCAAGTATGATCATAGTGCTCCCTAGTTGGTGCTTTATAAGAGAAGATGGAGACTCAAGTAAAAATAAAAATTGCATGAAGCAAATAGATAGCCCCTTCGTAGAGGGAAGTAGGGATTTGTAGAGGTGCTAGAGCTCAAAGCAAAAATTGAGAGATATTTTTTTGAGAGGCATACTTTTCCCATCAACGAAAACGACTGAGTAATTCCCAACACTTTACATGCTAGATATATCGTAGGCGGTTCCCAAACAAAAAATAAAGTTTATTCCTTTTTTCCACCATTGTTGCACAATCAATGGCTAGCCGTATCCACGGGTGCCTTCCATACCAACACTTTCCAAGGAATTTATTATTTGACAACATAAATTATTATTATTATCATTTCGGGACTAGGCATTGATGACCCAGAAGTATAGGGGATAAATCGTAGTCCTTTCAATAAGTAAGAGTGTCAAACCCAACGAGGAGCAGAAGGAAATGATAAGTGGTTTTCAGCAAGGTATTCTCTGCAAGCACTGAAATTATAAGTAACGAGTAGTTTGATAGCAGGACAATTTGTAACGAGCAAGTAACGGTAACGGTAAATAGTATGCAGAAAGGTAGCCCAACCCTTTTGTGGCAAAGGATAGGCCAAAACGGTCTCTTATGATAAGCAAAGTGTTCTTGAGGGTACACGGGAATTTCATCTACTCACTTTCATCATGTTGGTTTGATTTGCATTCGCTACTTTGATAATTCGATATGTGGGTGGACCAGTGCTTAGGTGCTGTTCTTACTTGAACAAACCTCCTACTTATGATTAACCCCCTCGCAAGCATCCGCTAATACGAGAAAAGTATTAAGATAAAATCTAGCCATAGCATTAAACTTTTGGATCCAAATCAGCCCCTCCGAAAGTGCAACTATCCCTTGGTGGTTTTGGTAATTCTTAACAACATATAGGTCATTGAGCTAATGCTATTTCAAGATAAATATTGTAGGAAAGCTCAATGATTGGCATGTCATGGATTAGAAATGTGGACCCCTCAAAATGCTAAGGACAAAAGATTGGCTCAAGCTCTAAAGCTCAAGACTCTACATTTTACTTTTAGTGATCCAAGATCACATTGAGTCCATAGGAAAAGCCAATACTATTAAAAGGGGATGACGTGTTGCTTAATGGGTTGCTTGCTCAAAATGCATAGTGTATGCTCCGAAAACCCTCAACCACTTTCTCATATCCACATATGTCTCAAACCAAAAGTCAAACTCGGCCCCACCAAAACTTTCTATCCGGCGCCACCGAGTTCTCTTGACATAGCCACTGCCACAAACCCTAGTCACTTCGGTCTTACCGACAGGGATCTCGGTCTCACCGAGATGGGATTGCAAACTCTTTGTTTCCCTTCATAATGTTTCGGTCCAACTGAGATGAGCGATCGGTCCCATCGAGTTCACAATGCAAACTCTCTGTTTCCCCATCATAACATTTTGGTCTCACTGAGATGAGCGAATCGGTCCCACCGAGTTTGCCTGACCAACCCTCTGGTTAGCTTACTACCAAAATCGGTCCCATCGAGTTTGTGTAATCGGTCTCACCGACATTACGTTATGCCCTAACCCTAATGAAATCGGTCCCACCGAGTTGACATGTCGGCCCCACCGAAAATCCTAACGTTCACATTTTGAACTAAATCAGTCTGACCGAGTTTCATTATTCGGTCCCACCGAGTTTGGTGATTTGTGTGTAACAGTTAGATTTTGTGTGGAGGCTATATATATCCCTCCACCCACTCTTCATTCGTGGAGAGAGACATCAGAACATGCCTACACTTCCAACATACATTTTCTGAGAGAGAACCACCTACTCATGTGTTGAGACCAAGATATTCCATTCCAACCATATGAATCTTGATCTCTAGCCTTCTCCAAGTTCCTTTCCACTCAAATCGTCTTTCCACCAAATCCAAATCTGTGAGAGAGAGTTGAGTGTTGGGGAGACTATCATTTGAAGCACAAGAGCAAGGAGTTCATCATCAACACACCGTCTATTACCTTTTGAAGAGTGGTGTCTCCTAGATTGGTTAGGTGTGACTTGGGAGCCTTCATCAAGATTGTGGAGTTGAACCAAGGGTTTGTATGGGCAAGGAGATCGCCTACGTCGTGAAGATCTACCCTAGTGAGGCAAGTCCTTCATGGGCGATGGCCATGGTGGGATAGACAAGGTTGCTTCTTCGTGGACCCTTCGTGGGTGGAGCCCTCCGTGGACTCACGCAACCGTTACCCTTCATGGGTTGAAGTCTCCACCAACGTGGATGTTCAATAGCACCACCTATCGGAACCACGCCAAAAATCTCCGTGTCTACATTGCGTTTGCTCCCTCCAAACTCCTCCCTTTACCTTCATGTGCAATGTTTTACATTCCGCTGCTATACTCTTAGACTTGCATGTGTAGGTTGATTGCTTGACAAGTGCTAAGTTGCTAAAATCTACTAAGACTTAAAATTGGGAAAAGGCTAGATTTTTATTTGGTCAAGTAGTCTAATCACCTCCCTCTAGACATACTTTCGATCCTACAAGTGGTATCAGATCGTTGGTCTCCATTTGCCTTGATTTCTATAACGTTTGGTGATCACAGCCTTGGTTTCACAACCTAGGAGAGTATGGCGTCTAGCGAGGGAAATTACGACCGTAGAGGTCCTTACTTTGATGGTCTAATTTTGCTAGTTGGAAGCATAAGATGAAAATGCATATTCTTGGACATAACCCCGCCATTTGGGCCATTGTGTGTATTGGCTTGCAAGGTGAATTCTTTGATGGGAGAGAACCAAACCGTGAAGCTACCGCGGAAGAGTTGAAGATGCTGCAATACAATGCTCAAGCTTGCGATATCCTCTTCAACGGATTGTGCACCGAAGAATTCAACAAAATCAGCCATCTTGAGAATGGAAAGGAAATTTGGGATACTTTGATTGATATGTACGAAGGTATCGACTCCGTCAAGGAATCCAAATTGGATGTGCTTCAAAGTCAACTTGACAAGTTCAAAATGAAGGATGGTGAAGGTGTCGCTGAAATGTACTCTAGGCTTGCTCTCATCACAAATGAGATTGTCGGTTTAGGAAGTGAAGAGATGACCGATAGATTCATCATCAAGAAGATCCTAAGAGCCTTGGATGGAAAATATGATACAGTGTGTACATTGATTCAAATGATGCCCAATTACAAAGATCTCAAGCCAACAGAAGTCATTGGAAGAATTGTTGCTCATGAGATGTCACTCAAGGATATGGAAGGGCTTCACAACAAGTCAAGTGGTGCTTACAAAGCCTCATGTGATGATCCCACATCATCAAGTGAGAAACAAACCTTCAATGAAGAATTGAGCCTAATGGTGAAGAACTTCAACAAGTTCTACAAGAGTAGAAGCAAGGAGAGAAGTTCCAAGTCAAGGTCCTACAATGACAAAAGATCTTCGAGTCGTGAACGTAATTGCTACAATTGTGGAAGACCCGGACACTACTCCAATGAGTGTATGGCTCCTTACAAAAGAAGAGAAGATTCACCCAAAAGGAGAAGTAGAAGTGAAGAATCACCACCTAGAGAGAGAAGGAGTATAGATGACTGTTATGAACGAAGAACATCACGGAGAAGCAATGATTCGGGAAGGAAGGACAAATCGTCAAGGAGCTACACAAAACAAAGACATAAAGCTCATGTTGGTGAATGGGTATCCGGCTCCGACTCCGACAATCACTCCGAGAGAAGTTATCACGCCTACTCCGAATATACTCAAGATGAAGGTGTTGCCGGTCTAGCACTTGTGTCAACCAAATCCAACGACATATTTGACTCACCAAATGGAGGAATTTGAATATGCTTCATGGCTAAAGGCCCAAAGGTATCACACCCCGAGTATGTTGATTTCAATAGTGATGAAGATGATTTGCTATGAGATGATGATTTACTTGTTGACAACTCTAGTTATGAAAACTATGATGAACTTACTATTAATCATGCTAATCAAGATAAAAGGAATGACGATGATAATAAGGAGATTGAGCGTCTGACTAAAGAACTAAACACTCTTAAGTTAGCACATGAAACTACCTTGGAAGATCATCGAGAACTTTGAAACACTCATGAAAAGTTACGCTTTGAAAAGCTCAACCTTGAGCAAGAGCATGGGTTTTCAATGATGATCTTCGCAAGAAAATATTCTTCGTACATTGCCAAGCATTTACTCTTGTCTACTTACATGCCACAAGTTAAATCTAGCAACAAGAGTAAGAAAGATTCTTCTTCTAGTAGTAAGAATAATCATGTTAAATCCAATATTGTTGCTTCTAGTAGTTCTCTTGATTCCACTAATGATTCTCTTAGCCAAGCTACACTTGAGCAAGAAAATAGCTTATTGAAGGGAATTATAGAGAAAGGCATTTACAAGAGTCTTGCCGGATGTAAGAAATTTGAGGAAATTGTATGCAAGGAAGGAAGGCACCGGAAGAATCAAGGTATTGGTTTTGAACGAAAGTTCAATGCAATTGGAGTTGAGTGGGAAGAAGATCAATACCCCAAGACGAAGTTTGTTCCTCAACAAGAGAAGTATGATCCTACTTCTTTCCAAGGGACACAAGCTCAAGATGATCTTCCACCACAAGACCACAAGCTAAAAGGGAAGGACAAGCTTCAAGAGGAGATTGATGCATTTGAAGAAGCTCCCAAGGCCTTGGTCAAGTGGGTTCCCAAGACTACATCAAGTTCTACTACATCAAGTACGACTACAACTCCAAGCATTCCCATCAAGATGATGGGGATCCCGAAGAATAAGAACTAGAGAATTATTGAGGGTGAATCCACCAACATACTTCACACATATCTTTTGGCAAGGACATGTGCAAACAACTTCCACATCTTGCACTAGTTCCAGGAGTCACAAACCCTCTTGTTGGTAAGACAAGGAACAAGGTAACCTAATGCTTTCATGGACATCATCTATGTGTACATCACTCTATGTCTATGGGTATCCTTGTTTGTTCCTTGTGGGACTAACCCGTGTAGGTATTGAAAGTGCAACTCACTCCAATGGATTGCTCCGAATGATCTACATCAACATTGAGCACCTACATCTTCAACACCTTATTAAGTCATCATCGACAAAACCCAAGGTTAGTTCATCCCTCTTAGGGGGGATATCACATCTAAGGGGAGATTTACTATAATCAATTGAGCTAAGGCAACTCTAAAGGTGTGAGCACAAGAATGCTTTATGTCAAAGTGTCAACCCCACTTGTGCTTAAACAATGAGTATGACCTACGAACAAATGGTCTCATTTGAATCCTCAGTCAATATACTCATATATAGATGACCTAGTCATCGCCAATTGCTTGATAGATGCTAGAGTGTTTGTGAATGCTTTGTCACATATTTCATTTGCTATTTTATTGTGTGAGTATGTTGATTGCATATTTTACTCATTCGAGGACATCCACTTGTTGTTTGGCGTTTTATCTTTTGCCAAGTGGATGGACAAGAATGCCTAAGAACCTCCTCTAGCTATCTATGTTTTTCTCGTCTCAAACTCTATTGATGCTACATCACAAAGTTTGATTAAGTCAGATTCGAACCACTCTGTGTGAGGAGCACTCGGAGTCCCCGATTCGTCATAGACTTAAACTTCCAAAACCTCTTTGTGCATTTCGATATGACTGAGTCATCCACTTCGGTCACACCGAGTTCACTAAGTTGATCTAGGTTTTCCACCTCGGTGCAACCGATTTGAACTTTTTGGTCACACCGAGTTGCAGTAACCGCTTGCGATTCTGCATCTCGGTGCCACCAAGTTGTTCCACTCGGTCACAGCGACAGGGTCGGGATATATAAACCCACGGGTGAGATTTTGGAAATTTCTTCAAACTCCTCAGCCCGCGCGTGTGTCCCGCTCTGCCTCCTCGGGTCTTCGAATCGTCTCCTCGCCGCCAGCAACCTCCCACCGCTGGTTTCCATCGCCGTCAATAGAATTCTGCTCTGTCATTGTCGCTGTAGCGAACTCCCGCCAAACTAGGGTATGGGTTCGACTCTTTGTGCTATTTCCTTACTCGATTCATAGCACATTGCTTTGCGATGATCTTTACCACGTGTAAAAACAACCTGTCCACAGTAAACATCCTTTAGGTTAGGTTTGAATCTAAAATTTAGGGTTAGGTTTCCGCTGAACTCATCTCGGACCGACCGAGTTGTAGAAATCATTCTCACCGATTTGGCTTAGGCCATTGCACATGCGTTTTCGGTCTGACCGAAAATTGCAAATCGGTGTGACCGAGTTTGATTCTCTGTGAAACCCTAGCAGTGTTGGTGCCACCAAATTGTGACTCATTCTGACCAAGTTCACTAGTTTAGGTTCCAAAAATTGCTTCGTTATCACCGAGTTTAACAAATCGGTAGCTCCGAAATGCTTTCTGTGGAGAACTAAAACTAAGTTTTTGACTCATTTCTTTTGCAAAAACTCTGCACTTTGTGATGCTCATCCACACTACCTCATCTATATCTATTCACAGGGTTTGCTATTAATTTGCTTGCCAGAATGTCATACCAGAGTGATAGTCAGAAGGTTAGAAGAGCAAGTGCAATTGAGTGATAGTCAGAACAGGTTAGACGAGCAGGAGCACTTCTAGTAATTTGCCAAAGGCAGCCACCAGGTCAAGGAAGAAGAAAACCTCAAATTCTGAAGATGAGGACTATGTGGCCACCGAGGAGGAAGTCAGCTCTAGGAAGAAGGTGTTAAAGAAAGAGTATGTCATAGCTGCAACAACCAAGCCAGGGTTACATAAGAAAGCACCAGCAAAAAGGATTCCTATGTCTAAGGCCAGAGCCTCCACTCAAGAAACTATGGAGTTCACTCTTGAACCCAAAGAGGCTGGAGATGGAAAGAAAAGGAAGGAGAGGGTCAAGAAGACCACTGCTAGAGTCCTTGGGAGATCCTCCATGTTTAAAGATCCAGCAGAAGAAGAGGAAGAGGATGTTGCACCAGCACCCAAGTCACAAAAGCTTATGGGAGAAGCTATCAAATCAGGGGCTACTACTTCAAAGCCCAAAACTGCTCCCAAAGCTACTGCTCAAACCACCAAGTCTAAGCCCAAGAGAAGCACCAGAAACATCCTAGCTGAAGAGAAGAACAAGGCACAGTGCCTGAAGTTGAAGAAGAAGATGATGAAGCCCATGTTTTAATAAAACTATAACCCAAGATTCCAGACCACAATAATGCTCATCCTGTGGCTGAGGACATGAATATCAGGAAGGATGCAGGACTGAGATTGTGGAGATAGTCTGATCCCTATACTGCGAGGAGGAGAACCGCTGTTGACTATAGGTTCCACACAAAAGAACAACAAAGACTTCTATGAGACTATTCTGCTTGACAAGAAGCCAATTTTCTATGACATGAGATGGGTTGATTGGGAATACATCAAAGAAAATGAAGATCACTTCCCAGGTGTACAAGACAACTTCAAAGCTTGTGGAGTTGATGAGCTTGTGGGTCAAAAGTTGACCAAATGGAATGATGAGCTAGTTATGCAATTTTACTCCACTCCTCATTTCTATCCAGATGGAAGGATAGTATGGATGTCTGAAGGTACGAGGTACCAATCAACTGTTGAAGAATGGGCCAAGTTGATCAATGCCCCAGAGGAACATGATGATGATTTAGATGTGTATGCCAAGAAGAAGAAAGACCACAACTCTATGGCAAACATGTACAAAGTGATCCCTGATAAAGCTTTGGAGACACACAAGCTTGGATTTGTACACTATTTGTTGTCTGGTCTACCCACTATCAACACCATCTTAAGGCATACTATGCTACCCAAGTCTGGAGATCACAAGATTATTAGGGGACATTCCATCAACTTGCTGCAAATATTTGACGTGCCTCAAAAATTCAAGGTCATGAGTCTGATTGTAGAGACAATCAAGAGGACAACTGCTGACCAGAAGAGATCATGTGGGTATGATCCACATATTCAGGTGCTCATCAACTCCAAGATGGGCACAGGCACTTACTTGTTGGACAAGGAGCATCTACCTCTCTACCCTGAATTTGAAGACAACACAGTTGTGATGAATGAGGATGAACCTTCATCAGCACAAGCACAAGAGAAGGGAACTAAAGCAAAGGCAGAGAAAGCTCCAAGGATACCAAGTGTAGAGGAAGCATCTCAGGTGTTCCTGAAGAGCAAGCATGATCAGCTAGCATATCTGATCCAATCTACTTTGAGGATTCAGAAGGGCTTGGCCACCCTGACTCAGAATCAGGAGAGCTTGGAGAGGATTGTTGAGACAAATGTAGCGACCCGACCTCAGACGGTCAAGTCTCTGTGCTTTAGTGTCATCCCTGGATCGGTAATGCTGACACACACACTACTCGAAGGATTTATAACAGAGTAGCAATCACACACTTATTACATCGAATGTCTCAAAAGAGATCTTATTTCAATAAATATGGCTTAAGGCCATCTAAATAAGATAACAACGGAAGACTTGGAAGATAAAGTGAGTCCATCAACTCCAATGGCATAGCTGAGTGCATGACAACCGACCTATGGCACCTTACTCGCCGTCTGAAAAGTCTGCAACATGATACGTTGCAGCCCAAAAATGGGCCAACACATGGAATATGCTGGCATAGTAAATGCTATCACTACATGCATATATGGCTGGTGGAGGCTCTATGGTTACAATGTTTTTGCGAAAAGCCAATTTTTTCCTACAACAAAGGAATATATTTTATTTAACTATCATGGTAGTTGAAACAACATTGAGAATGGTACCCCCATCTCAATCCCAATTAAAATAATTATCAACCCAACAAATTAATTTAAAGTGATGAGATCCATATAATAATCCAAAAACCAGATACTCAATATGTCCATAACCGGGGACATGACTAACAATCATTAGTTTGTACACTCTGCAGAGGTTTGCACGCTTTTCCCCACAAGACTCGATCTCCTCCATTGGATTTCTCGCACTACATGGTGTTTGAGAAACGGATGACTGAGACGCAGTCTTTCAAAAGCATTAACTCTAACCCCGGGTAGACCGTACCAACCTACATCTCCTACATCTGCTAGTCTACCACTAGAAGAGGTCATGCAACCTACTCAACTATGTTAGAGCCCATAATAGCTTGTGGCTACACACGAAAGTTTTAAGCATGAATAATATTATGATCCCTTTGAGCCTGGGTGGTTGACCATAGGAGGATCACACGGTATAACCCCGGGATCTCCTAGGACAACACTGGTATAACCCCAGGTGCCCACAAGAAATCCACCCAGATGTGTATTAAAGTTGCCACCTTAAGTTGAACCATTAATTAACAACTCACATCTGTCATGGATACTCTGAAACCCAAACCAAGTCTACGAGCATAGCATGGCAATATAAGCATAACGTAGAAGTAACTCCCAAGGGTTTGATAATAAACAGGGCAATAGGTTCTACCTCATCATCTACTTCCCAGACCCACATGTTAAGACATCCTACTCATGCAATGTGTGAGGGTTGAAACTAATGCATAAAAGTTGGGTATGAAAGAGTATGATCAATGTGTTATTTGCCTTGCTGACGATCTGCAAATCCTAAAGACTCGTAGTAGCACGCTTCGCACTCCGGGAATTCTATCGCAAACAAACAATAGCATACAGAAGCAATCAATCAAAGATGCAAGGGGAAAACTTCGAATAAGGAGATCTAACCAGAAAATTCAACTGAAGAACTCCGGTTTGCAAAAAGAATCAAATCAAACGGAGCAATGAAACTCAAACTACGAAAGAAACAAGATCCGATTACTAATCTGGACTAAAGTCAAATTTTACAGTACCAAAATCTTGTTCAAGTTGGTTAAACAAAAAGAGGGCTTTGAGACGAAGATTTAGGCGCTTGTTTCACCCGATTTGGATAAACGAGCGAAAAGATAAACTAAAACGAAGATTAGGGCAGAAATCGCGATCGAAAATAATCGCGGAAAAACCCTGGAAAATAAAACGAGATGAATACGCTAACGAACGAACGTTCGTTGTCTACGGCTAACTAAGGTACAGCATTCGTTAAAACAAACGTACGGAAGAACGTCCGTTATTTAACTAAACCGAGGAAAAACCGAACAAAATCGATCTAAATAAAAAAACCGAGATCTAGGGTTTCGAAAAAACCGGCGGTTTTTTCCGAGAAAAACCGGACATCGGCAGCAGGGTCAGCGGCGGCGGCGACGCGAGGCGGTGGCGCGGCGACGGCGAAGGCTGGCAGCGGCGGCGCGGCTCTGGGATCGAGGCGGCGGCGGCGCTAGGGTTTGGCGGGCGGGGCGCGGCTTGGGCCTCGGGGCGGCCGGCTTGGGCGGCTTATAAAGGCCTCCGGGCGCAGTGTCCTGGACGGACACGGCCCGTTAGGTCAGTGAATTTTTTTTTATAAATCCTGACGCGGAAAATAAATAAAATAAATACTAAACGGAGTCCAAAAATCCTGAAATAAATTTTCACGGTCCTCTAATAATATTGCGGACAAAGTGAACATTTATTTGGGCCTCTAATGCAATTTTGAAAAGCACATATTTTTTCTTAATTCAAATAAAATAGCAACAAAAATCCAAATAAAAATTACTTATTTGATTTTAATATTTTTCCTCTAATATTTCATTTATTTTTGGAGAAGTCATATTATCTCCTCTCATATATTTTAATTAGAAATATTTTCAGAGAGGAAAATAATTAAAACCAAAATGATCCTTGTTTTGATATTTGATAAAATTCAAATATGAAAAACATGAAATCCCCAACTCTCTCCGTGGGTCCTTGACTTGCTTAGAATTTCAAGGATCGCAAAGCAAAAATGCAGTAAAATATGATATGCATGAATGATCTATGTATAACATTCCAAATTGAAAATTTGGGATGTTACAAACCTACCCCCCTTAAGATGAATCTCGCCCTCGAGATTCGGGTTGGCTAGAAAATAGGTGTGGGTGGTCTTTGCGTAGATCATCCTCTCGTTCCCAGGTGGCCTCATCCTCGGTATGGTGACTCCACTGAACTTTGTGAAACTTAATAACCTTGTTGCGGGTAACTCGGCTGGCAAACTCGAGAATCTTTACTGGTTTCTCTTCATATGTCAAATCACTATCCAACTGAATTGCTTCCAGGGGCACTGTATCTCTTAGAGGGATATCGGCCATCTCTGCATGGCACTTCTTCAACTGGAAAACGTGAAACACATCATGAACTCCTGATAGTCCTTTGGGTAACTCCAAGTTGTAGGATACCTCTCCCATACGTTCCAAAACTCGGTATGGTCCTACAAATCTCGGGGCTAACTTTCCCTTGACTCCAAATCGCTTAACTCCTTGGAGCGGTGACACACGGAGATATGCTCTGTCTTCGACTTCATAGACTACCTCCTTGCGTTTTGAGTCTGCATAGCTCTTCTGTCTGGACTGTGCTACCTTCAGTCTGTCTCGAATCAGCTTAACCTTCTCTTCTGACTCTTTGACCAAATCTGGTCCAAACAACTGACGGTCTCCAACTTCATCCCACATTAATGGTGTCCTGCACCTTCGTCCATACAGGGCTTCGAACGGTGCCATCTTCAAACTGGCCTGGTAACTATTGTTGTATGAGAACTCCACGTAGGGCAAGTTGTTGTCCCAACTAGATCCATAATCTAGCGCACAGGCTCTCAACATGCCCTCCAGAATCTGATTGACTCTCTCGATCTGTCCATCTGTCTGCGGATGAAAGGCTGTACTGAACTCTAGCCTGGTACCCAAAGTCTGGTGCAGCTGATGCCAAAACTTTGAAGTAAACTGCGTTCCTCTATCTGATACGATGGTCCTCAGAACTCCATGCAGACATACGATCCTGGTCATATATATCTTAGCCAACTTCGCACTTGTATAGGTGGTTTTCACTGGGATAAAGTGAGCTACTTTGGTCAAACGGTCCACTACTAACCAGATAGAATCATATCCTGATCGGGTCCTGGGTAATCTGATGATAAAATCCATGCCAAGCTTATCCCACTTCCATTCGGGTATCGGCATAGGCTGCAGTAATCCTGCTGGCTTCTGATGTTCTGCCTTCACTCTCTGACATGCATCACATACGGCTACATACTCAGCAATATCCTTCTTCATACCAGTCCACCAGAAATGCTCCTTAAATCCAAATACATCTTGGTGTTTCCGGGGTGTATCGAGTATGGAAATTCATGAGCTTCCTGAAGTATCAACTTCCTGATCTCTGCATTATTGGGCACATATACACGGTCCTCAAACCACAAGGTGTCGTGCTCATCCTCACGAAAACCTTTGGCTTTACCTTCACTCATCTACTCTTTTATCTCGGCAATTTCTTTGTCATCCTTCTGGGCTTCTCAAATATTTCCCAATAATGTCGACTGAACTTCCATTGCTGCAACTAAACCTCTAGGAACAATCTCCAAACGAAGCTCCCTGAGACCTTCTGCTAACTCCTTTGGCAAACCTCCTGTTACTAAGGTATTGGCATAACTCTTTCGGCTCAAAGCGTCTGCTACGACATTGGTCTTGCCTGGATGATAGTGCAACTTCATATCGTAATCTTTTATAAGCTCCAACCATCTCCTTTTCCTGAGATTCAACTCCTTTTGTGTGAAAATGTACTTCAAACTCTTATGATCCATGTACACATCACAATGATTTCCAATAAGAAAGTGTCTCCAGGTCTTGAGTGCATGCACTACAGCTGCTAACTCCAAGTCATGCGCGGCATAATTCAACTCATGCGGTCGAAGTTGATGTGAGGCATATGAAACAACTCTTCCATCTTGCATAAGTACACCTCCAAGTCCTAAGCGAGATGCGTCGCAATACACTTGGAAATCCTTGCGTATATCTGGCAGAATCAGCACTGGGGCTGTAGTCAAACGTTTCTTCAACTCCTGAAAACTTGCCTCACATTCTTCTGTCCATTTGAACTCAGTGTCCTTCTTCAACAACTCCGTCATGGGCTTCGCAATCTTAGAGAAATTCTCAATGAATCTCCGATAATATCCCGTGAGTCCCAGAAAACTGCGGATCTCTCCCACTGAGGTAGGTGTCAACTACTCAGTGACTGACTTAACCTTGGTGGGGTCTACAGCTATACCTTCTCCTGATATAAAATGTCCAAGGAATCCAACTTCCTTCAACCAAAACTCACATTTGCTGAACTTGGCGTATAACTGATGTTCCCTGAGCTTCTTGAGAACTAAACGCAAATGCTCCTTGTGCTCCTCTTCATTCTTCGAGTATACCAGAATATCATCAATAAACACCACAACAAACTTATCCAAGAACTCCATAAATACCTTATTCATCATGCTCATGAAATAGGCAGGGGCATTAGTCAATCCAAATGACATAACCATGTACTCATATAGCATGTACCTTGTGGTGAAGGATGTCTTAGGTATATCATGTTCTCGGATTTTTAGCTGGTGATATCCTGATCGCAGGTCGATCTTCAAAAACACTTTAGCTCCTTGCAACTGATCAAACAAATCATTGATCATCGGCAGTGGGTACTTGTTCTTGATCGTCACTTCATTCAATGCCCGATAATCAACAACCATTCTCAGAGACTTATCTTTCTTCTCAACCAAGAGCACTAGGGCTCCCCATGGTGATGAACTTCGTTGAATGTAACCTTTCTCCAATAACTCCTTGATCTACTTCTTAATATCCTCTAGATCATTCGCGGGCATACGGTATGGTCTCTTAGATATCGGTCCGGTGCCTGGCAACAGCTCAATCAAAAACTCAATATCACGATCTATCTGCATGCCTGGTAATTCCTCTGGAAACACATCAGGGTAATCCTTCACTATATGCACTTCTTCCTAAACAAGTCCCGTGAGAGAATTTACGTGAGTACTCTTAGGAGTATGCCTGGATACATACTTAATCTTTTTTCCCTCCGGGGTGGTGAGTAGAATTGACCTACTGGCGCAATCAATGTTTCCTCCATACTTCGATAACCAATCCATCCCCAATATCACATCCAATCCTTGGGATTCCAAAATTATTAGGTCTGAGGGGAAAACATGGCTGCCAATGGTTAAGGGTAACCGGTCGCACCATCGGCTGGCCATATACTCTGCACCTGGTGAGCTCACTAGCAAGGGTGTCCTAAGGGCTAAGGTGGGTAACTTAAACTTGTCCACAAATGCCCTTGAAATGTATGAATGTGATGCACCAGTATCAAAAAGAACGAGAGCGGTAAATGACTTAACCAAAAACTTACCGATAACTGCATCTGGCTTCTCTTCAACCTCCTCCACGTTCACGTGGTTCACTTGTCCCCTGTTGAAAGGGTTGGGCTTCTTCCCAGAACTTCCATTACCATTGCCGTTCTTCAACTCTGGACAATCATTGGCGTAGTGCCCTGTGTTTCTGCACTGGAAACAGGTAATGTGACTCTGGTCCTTCTTGGCGGGTGTTGCTGGGTTAGAGCGGTTCTGATTGCTGCTCACTCCATTCCCATTCCCACTCTTTGGGCCACTGTGGTTATGAGAATTTCCTCCATTGTGAGTGTGGCCTCCATGATTATGGGTGTATCCTCCCGAGTTCGGGGGTAAAACGAGGCTTCTGCGATGCTCATGTATTGTACTTCCCTTGTCCATACTTCCTCTTGCGGCTCTCAATCTGCTGTTGCTTCCCTTCAATCATAAGAGCCTTATCTACCAACTCCTCGTAGTTGTTAAATGTTGCCACCATTAACTGCATGCTCATCTCATTATTCAACCCTTCCATAAACTTCTCTTGCTTCGCGACATCCGTGGCCACATCATCTGGGGCATAGCGAGATAACTTACTAAACTCATCCACGTACTGAGCTACAGTACGATTCCCCTGGCGTAAGTTGCGAAACTCACACTTCTTCATGCTCATAGCTCCAGTTGAGACATGGGATGTGCGGAAAGCTTGCTGAAACTGCTCCCAAGTGACATTGGCTATAGGAAAAGTGGCTCTATAATTTTCCCACCATGCGGCTACGGGTCCATCCAATTGGTGTGCGGAAAAATGCACCTTCTTAGCATCTATGTAACCGGCAGTGGTTAACTCCCTTCCAATCTGTGTAGCTTGTCATCCACAACTATGGGCTCAGTGCTACTGGAAAACATCGGCGGCTGTAACCTTAGAAAACGGGCTAAGTGGTCAACTGGAGGTGGTGGCGGTGGGTTGTTGTTATTGTTGTTGTTGTTGTTGTTGCCTTGGTTCTGAACTAACAACTGCATCAAGGCATTCTGTTGCTGGATCAACTGAGTGAGCTCCGATGAGAAGACAAATCCGGGGTCACGTCTCGGAGGCATCTGATGGGTTTAGAGGGAAGAGATTAGAATAGAATGAGGTCTAAGGAGAAAGCACTACCCATATGCACATGAGACAAACACAATCATATCATATCACATTCAAATCTATCATGCTTGCACACATCTGGTTCTCCTGGCGACGTATGTGATGATTTAACTCCTAGATGAATGCTGTAATGGACCTGTCCTTCCTGCTGCTGATCATCTCCCATTGCTCATCTCGGCGCCCACATATCTGGTAGATAGTGTCCTTAAGATCCTTGTGGTAAACTTCGCCAATGCGTCCCATGGCGATGTGGGCTGCCATGCTCTTTCCTAGACTCCAGGTTGGTGCATCAAGGAAAACTCTATGGGCTCAGTGACTGGCGTGAATGTCCTTCCTGGAACTTGAACTCAAATCATCCAACGTTCCTCTTCTGGTAGTGTGGCGGTGTAGGTCCCGGTGAAGCTTGGTATTCCGATGTTCAGGTACCTAGTGACTTCCTTCAAGTGTCGTCCAAACGGGGTGTCTTCATCCGGCTGTGCAAACTTGTTCCTTGAGTCCACCATCCTAAAGAGTAGAAAATGGAGAGGAGTCAGAAATGAGTAGAGAAGAGTGATCTATGGCTCATCTTAGTGGTCATGTCCTACATTCAGCGTGTGCTCTGATACCATCTTGTAGCGACCCGACCTCAGACGGTCAAGTCTCTATGCTTCAGTGTCATCCCTGGATCGGTAATGCTGACACACACAGTACTCGAAGGATTTATAACAGAGTAACTATCACACACTTATTACATCGAATGTCTCAAAAGAGATCTTATTGCAATAAATATGGCTTAAGGCCATCTAATTAAGATAACAACATAAGACTTGGAAGTTAAAGTGAGTCCATCAACTCCAATGGCATAGCTGAGTGCATGACAACCGACCTATGGCACCTTACTTATCATCTGAAAAGTCTGCAACATGATACGTTGCAGCCCGAAAACAGGTCAGCACATGGAATATGCTGGCATAGTAACACAGTAGAGCAAAGAATAGATAAATGCTATCACTACATGCATATATGGCTAGTGGAGGCTCTATGGTTACAATGTTTTTGCGAAAAGCCAATATTTCCCTACAACAAAGGAATATATTTTATTTAACTATCATGGTAGTTGAAACAACATTGAGAATGCTACCCCCATCTCAATCCCAATTAAAAGTAATTATCAACACAACAAATTAATTTAAAGTGATGAGATCCATATGATAATCCAAAAACCAAATACTCAAGATGTCCATAACCGGGGACACGGCTAACCATGATTAGTTTGTACACTCTGCAGATGTTTGCGCATTTTTCCCCACAAGACTCGATCTCCTCCATTGGATTTCTCGCACTACATGGTGTTTGAGAAACGAATGACTGAGACATAGTCTTTCAGAAGCATTAACTCTAACCCCGGGTAGACCGTACCAACCTACATCCCCTACATCTGCTAGTCTACCACTGGAAGAGGTTATGCAACCTACTCAACTATGCTAGAGCCCACAATAGCTTGTGGCTGCACACGGAAGTTTCAAGCATGAATAATCTTATGATCTCTTTGAGCCTGGGTGGCGGACCATAGGAGGATCACACGGTATAACCCCGGGATCTCCTAGGACAACACTGGTATAACCCTAGGTGCCCATAAGCAATCCACCCAGGTGTGTATTAAAGTTGCCACCTTAAGTTGAACCATTAATTAACAACTCACATCTGTCATGGATACTCTGAAACCCAAACCACGTCTACGAGCATAGCATGGCAATAAGTCAAACCTCATAAAAGTTTGACCAGGTATATGTGGAGAAAAACATTTATATCTGGAATGATCATTAGATTCATCATAACATGTACATACTTCATACTATCATTTATCTTTGGTATTGTAGATATAAGTTGTTTCTTTATAAACTTGGTCAAAGTTTCAAAAGTTTGACTTTAAAAAAATGTTGGCACTACATTATCGAACGGAGGGAGTAGCTCGTTCTCTCTCTCTCTCTGCTATCTCTCATGGGTCTCCCCTCTCAGTCGAATTCTCTATACCGACGGATTATACGCTCATTGTGTCAATGTATAGCTCTGTATTTTGTTTAGTTGACCGATAAACCAGTCCACATGCTGCCTTGTCAGCTCGTATTCTCTATCTTCAGGTGCGGGGCCATGTGGCAGTGGGTGAAAATAAGTAAACTAGAGGCCCATCTGACACGCGGTGAAGTAAACAAAGTTCAAACCACTCGGGGTAGCACCCCGTACGCTAGTAAATTGAGAACGCATTGAGGACACACTTCTTCCGCGTGAAGGACGCACTCACGCACAATTCACCACTGCACGACGGCATGCACAGAAGGACGCACTCACGCACACCCAGCAGGCCAGCACACAACACACACCAGCACATGTGTGCATCGGCGTTGCTGCCGGTTGAGATGGACAGTGAGGCAGCCAACAAGCGGAGGCGGCTCGAGCCAAAACCGCATCCGGCGAGCCTGGACTTCATCAGCAGCCTCCCCGACGCCTTTCATCGCACCCTGGGCCAGCCAGACGCCTTGACATCTGCATGTTCAGTACCAACAACAAGGTCCAAGACAGGTTCGACGAGTGGTTCTTATGCCCCGCCTTAGATGAGCTCGAGGAGCTCAGCTTTGAAGCTGGACGATGTCGCTCTCTGCCGCCGTCCGTGCTCCGCCTCACGCCAACGCTGCGCCGCGCCAGCTTCAGCTCCTGCTATCTTCCCCAGATTAATGTCGCGCCCGCCCTTCTTCTCCCTCAACTCAGGCAGCTCGACCTCTTCGACGTTGGCATCTCGAAGCAGGCTATGGAGCACCTACTCCGCGGCTGTACTACACTCGAGTACCTTCATCTTGAACAGATCCACAGGTTCATTAGCCTCCACACCGCCTCGATGAATCTCCGATGGATTTATGTGTCTTACTGGCCCCGCAACAAGACATCAATTGGGAAGAGATCACTCTAGCTGTTCCACTTTACGGTCATTGAGAATGCACCTTTCCTTGAGAGATTGCTTGTATCTGATCTAGAAGGTCCAACAAAAATCAGGGTCATTGATGCGCTGAAATTGACAGCATTGGTGTACTCGTCTGCCAAATTCTTCGAACTCTTTATTGGATCCGTAATCGTTCAGGTACAACACTCATCTTCTTCTCCGTCTTCTTGAAATTCACATTTTTTAATTTCTTCTTGATGTATTTACGACCGTCTTCCAGAAAATGATTCCCACAAGCTTCACCCAGTCTATGTGCACAGTGAAGATCTTGGCAATAAAATCTATCGGGCCCAATCTAGATCAAGTTGTTGGATTCCTTACATGCTTTCCATGCACGGAGAAGCTACTCATCAAGGTCAAACTTCTTTCCTATTAGTAAACGGTAATCACAACGTAGCTCAATTTTTTCGTAATTTTCCCAAATTACAATGACAAGTGTAGTGTTCAAAACTGCATCTACGCACTGCACCGAAAGAAATGTTTTTAATATTTTTTTCTCATGTGATCACCTACATCGTTTTTTTGTTGTACTACTATAGTAGCCTATGTTAGTCATAGTGGAAAGTAACTTAGACTAGTAACTCTATGGTTACCCTAAGAGCAAGTACTACCTCCGTCCCGGTTTACTCTTCCTATTTTGTAGTATCAAAATTTGACCATAGATTTAACTGACAAAATATTAATGCATGTCATTAAAAATTATATCGTTGGATTCATACTTGAACATAATTTCAAATGGTATAATTTTTGGTGACATGCATTGGCATTTTCTTAGGTAAATCTATTTTTTTAGAAAAGGAGGATGACCCCTGGCCTCTGCATCTAGGAGATGCATGCAGCAATTTTATTGGTTATTCTCGAGGACCTTACAAAGTAGAACAACAATATGCCTGAATCCGCCATCTTGGATTCTTAGGTAAATCTATGGTCAAAATTTTACACTAAATACGAGGTAGTACAAAAGTGGGCTATAACGGCCCTCCACTATGTAGGCCAAAACACGTGCCAAATTCACTTGTGATGCATTTGGCATCGATGCCCCTCCATTGCTCACCTGGTGCCCCAATCTGGATCACCTACTTTGCTCCGATGCCAAATTAACTCATGCAATGAAAAACACTTGCATGGGAGAGAGAGGACTAAGGCAATAAAAAAACACTTGTTTGGGAGAGTGAGAGGCCGGTGTAGTTGGTTTGATTGATTTGTTTATACATGTAGGTCTGTGTGCATAGCGGTGCCTACTCTCTCACATCGCGAGAGCGGTGCCAAAATCTTTTGATTTGACATCGATGCGTATTATGTGGCATACTTTTGAGAAATATGGCATCGGCCACATAGTGGAAGGCAACAAATGCCCAAGCTCTTCACGTGCTCCTAGGTAAATGAGAGGAGAGAGAGAGAGTGTGTGTGTGTGTGTGTGTGAAAAAATATCACTAGCTAGCCAACCCTATCGTATGAGCGAATGATATTGGTACCTCTCGATGACACGGCAATCTTATACAGCCAACTGCTCTAATATGTTCTCTTCTTTTGCAGATAAAAAAGACCCGAAAGTGAAAATGTGCTGCACTATAACAACCTCATCGAATGCCTTAATCTCCATCTTACAGAAATTCATTTGATCGACTACCGAGGCAGCACATCTGAGATTAAATTGGCCAGGTTCTTTGTTGTGGAGGCAAGTGTGCTCAAGGTAATGAGGTTCGGCTTTCTTTGGCGCAACAATGAATGGCATGTTGATCACCGCAAGCGTCTAAGCCTAAATGAAAAAGTCTCCACAGAAGCTGAATTTGTTTTTGAAACATCAAGTGGCCAGAGAATCGAAAATTTATTTGCCCATTAGTCACTTGTCAGGACGGTGGATTTTAGTTTGTACGATAATGCTGCATCCACCTAAAGTAACGAAAGTTCTTACGTAAACTTCCTAGATTCCCTCTTCATAGGTGCAGCATTACTCCTAACATTTGTAATATCATTTTGAAACTTGTAATATTGCCATGTCCTATTCCTGCATTTTCAAAACCCTGTGAATCAAAGAGGTCCTGAGTTGGTGATGATGTTGTGCCTGCCATCTTTCACCAATAGTCGTCGGATCTAGATCTAACGCATACAAACCAAACTTCTCCAGTTTTGAAAAAAGATGCCCACACTTGTTCCCTATTTACAAACAACTCATTGTCTCTCACAATCAGCCTTATCTCCTCCCACCACATCTAGAAGGCCATGGAAAAATCTGGCGCGATGGTCGCTGCCGGCGCCGTCTACCCCCAATATTGGTGTTCTGTGCAATGCACGGGCATCTATGCATGGGAAATTATGTAGAACATGGCTAGTTGTAAGCAGGCTAGCTCTATAGCCATGATGATAGTGACTACAGACAGTGAGGCCGACTTATGTGTTATGTCGAAATCGGCGCCTATACTCAGGTGTCATCTCCGGCGTAGGGTCTTGTCACTTCACTGCGAAGAGCAACACGTAATAATTTGACAAACGGGTAGTATGGTGCTACTACATTGGTAGTACTACTACTAGTACTAGCACCACCGTCTGGATTTAGTAGTACCGCCACGTCCATCTGGATTGAATATTTGACTAGCAATATCTAGTACTGCATGTCACAAAAAATGTACTACTCCCTCTGTAAATAAATACATGGTGTATTGTTTTATTCCTTCTAGTAGATGGCTCAAATCTGAAGTCTCATCAATCGGACTACTATTGTACTCACCGAGCGCTCAGCTTTGTAAGCTACCAACAAAAAATTGCAATCAAAGACTACTATTGTACTCCTCCGTACTGGTGCATTAGTCACGTTACGAAAACCAAATAGTAATCCCAAAACTTTTAGGCGCGGTGCATTAACTACCCACCTCGTTCCTTGTTTCTTGCCACAAAAAAAGAAATCACCCAATACAAATACGAGACATGGGGTGCGTATGCATCCAATGACTTGAGACTACTCCCTCCGTCTAGGTGTATGACTAGCCACAATGAAGAGTAACATACACTAGTACTACCTTTCATAGTGGGTAGTAACATTAGTATGGTAACATGCAAAACCTAATTTATAGACTCATATTGAATTGGGACATGTGATGTTACAGTAATAACTAGCTAAGTTACTCAAACTACCTCTCTCCTCATTAACTCATTGCCACATAAGAAAATTTGTTGAGTTGGACTCGATGTTACTGCTGAAGTTACTCCCAGTGTGGCTAGTCTAAGTCATCTCAGAGCAAGTGAAAAAGAGGAGTGTGCTCTCATGCAACTATGAGAAAAAGTAGTACTCCTATAGCCAGCCTTATAGCTAACCTTATTGTATGAGTGGCTACAAGTGATGGCTCTACTATGACATGGCAACATCATATAGCCAACAGCTGGCTATACTATTAAGTATTAACCATGCTCTTAGGTTGTGAACCGCGACCAAGACGAAGGGGAAAGCGAGAGAACTTAATGTCTTTTTGCTAATTAATATGATTACATGCAATGAAATAACCACTGCATGTCATGTTTGGTAGTCTCAAGTCACTGAAAGCATGCACGGCGCACATATCTCATTGGTTGATACGTCACGAAATAATAAACGAGGAGGGAGTTAATGTACCATGCCTAAGTGTTTTGGGAAGGAGGGGGACGCAGCTTCATTGACTTACTGCACCTGCGTTTGGGTGAATGACTCATGGGCCCAACAGGTGGCTGGCCCACCTATCATACAGCCAAAGGCAGGTGCAGTAGAGGGCCGAGGAGTAGATGGTCAACACACACGTGAATGCAACGCAGTCTGCACTTCTCATATAAAGGCTCCCCGCCAGTCCAATCTACGAAATCCTACGCACCTACGCACCCTAACCAAGGGCAAGAGTGATCACTCCAATCGCAAGATCAGTTGACTAGAAGCTAGACCCATGGAGGCGATGAGCGCGAGCATCAGCCGGCTGTGCCAGACGGTCCACGATGCCGGCCTGTGGCCCGGCACCGAGGAACGTCTCTAGGTCGTGCTTGAGGCCGCCAGGGCGAGAGGCCGCTTGGACGACAGCTTCGTCTCCTTGTTCGACAAGGTCCTCTTCGGCTTCCTCGACAAGTTCACCGCCGTCAAGAAGCTCGCTAACGACCTTGATGTATGCCTCCAGCCCACGCGCCCAGGCTCTGCGATGCCCGCCACCCTCAACGGCCTCTATGGTGAAAACCTCTTCGACACACTGGTGGCCATGCGACTGACCACCATCGCGTTAGAGAATGTCCACCTCGAGGTCGCGCTCGCCGCGCAGTGATACGTCCATTTTGCATCATGCTTTTATATCAATATTTATTGCATTATGGGCTGTTATTACACATAATGTCACAATACTTATGCCTATTCTCTCTTATTTTACAAGCTTTACATGAAGAGGGAGAATGCCAGCAGCTGGAATAATGGGCTGGAAAAGGAGCAAATATTATAGACCTATTCTGCACAACTCCAAAAGTCCTGAAACTTCACGGGGGCACGTTGTGGAATATATAAAAAATACTGATGAAAGAATCAACCAGAGGGGGCCCACACCCTGGCCACGAGGGTGGGGGCGCTCCTACCCCCCTGGCGTGCCCCCTGTCTTGTGGGCCGCCTGGCAGGCCTCCGGTGCCCATCTTCTGCTATATGAAGTCTTTCGTCTGAGAGAAAATCATAAGCAAGCTCATGGGACGAAACTCCACCGCCACGAGGCGGAACCTTGGCGGAACCAATCTAGGGCTCCGGCTAAGCTGTTCTGCCGGGGAAATATCCCTCTAGGAGGGGGAAATCATCACCATCGTCATCACCATCGATCCTCTCATCGGGAGGGGGTCAATATCCATCAACATCTTCACCAGGACCATCTCCTCTCAAACCCTAATTCATCTCTTATATCCAATATTTGTCCCAAAACCTCAGATTGGTACCTGTGGGTTGCTAGTAGTGTTGGTTACTCCTTGTAGTTGATGCTAGTTGGTTTACTTGGTGGAAGATCAGATGTTCAGATCCTTTATTCATATTAATACCCCTTTGATTATGAACATGAATATGATTTGTGAGTAGTTACGTTTGTTCCTGAGGACATGGGAGAAGTCTCGCTATAAGTAGTCATGTGAATTTGGTATTCATTTGATATTTTGATTAGATATATGTTGTCTCTCCTCTAGTGGTGTCATGTGAACGTTGACTACATGACACTTCACCATTGTTTGGGCCTATAGGAAGGCATTGGGAAGTAATAAGTAGATGATGGGTTGCTAGAGTGACAGAAGCTTAAACCCTAGTTAATGCGTTGCTCCATAAGGGGCTGATTTGGATTCATATGTTTCATACTATGGTTAGTTTTACCTTAATACTTCTTTTTTAGTTGCGGATGCTTGCAAGAGGGGTTAATCATAAGTTGGATGCTTGTCCAAGGAAGGGCAGTACCCAAGCACCGGTCCACCCACATATCAAATTATCAAAGTAACGAACGTGAATCATATGAGCGTGATGAAAACTAGCTTGACGATAATTCCCATGTGTCCTCAGGAGCGCTTTCCTTTATATAAGAGTTTGTCCAGGCTTGTCCTTTGCTACAAAAAGGATTGGGCCATCTTGTTGCACCTTATTTACTTTTATTACTCATTACCCATTACAAATTACCTTATCACAAAACTATCTGTTACCGATAATTTCAGTGCTTGCAGAGAATACCTTACTGAAAACTGCTTATCATTTCCTTATGCTCCTTGTTGGGTTCGACACTCTTACTTATTGAGAGGACTACGATAGATCCCCTATACTTGTGGGTCATCAAGACTCTTTTCTGGCGCTGTTACCAGGGAGTGAAGCACCTTTGGTAGGTGAAATTTGGTATGGAAAATTTTATATAGTGTGCTGAAATTTACTGTCACTTGTTACTATGGAACATAATCCTTTGAGGGGCTTGTTCGGGGTATCTTCACCCCGACCAGTAGAGAAAAGAGTTGCTACTCAACCTACTGAACCTACTAAAAAATTTACTTTGAAATTCCTTCGGATATAATAGAGAAACTGCTAGATAATCCTTTTACAGGAGATGGAACATTGCATCCTGATTAGCACCTAATCTATGTGGATGAAGTTTGTGGATTATTTAAGCTTGAAGGTATGCCCGAGGATGTTATCAAGAAGAAGGTCTTCCCTTTATCTTTTATGGGAAAGGCATTGACATGGTTTAGGCTATGTGATGATATGGGATCATGGAACTACAACCGATTGAAATTGGAATTTCATCAGAAGTTTTATCCTATGCATCTGGTTCATCATGATAATAATTATATATATATATATATATTTTTTTGGCCTAGCGAAGGAGAAAGCATCTCTCAAGCTTGGGGGAGGCTTAAGTCAATGTTATATTCATGCCCCAATCATGAGCTCTCAAGAGAAATTATTATTCAAAAAATTTATGCTCGGCTTTCTCTCAATAATCACTCCATGCTCGATACTTCTTGTACTAGCTCTTTTATGATGAAGACTATTGAGTTCAAATGAGATTTATTGGAAAGAATTGAACGCAACTCTGGAGATTGGGATCTCGACGAAGATAAGGAGTCAGGTATAACACCTAAGTTTGATTGTGTTAAATCTTTTATGGACACCGATGTTTCCCGTGAATTTAGCACTAAATATGGACTTGACTCTGAGATAGTAGCTTCTTTCTGTTAATCCTTTGCTACTCATGTTGATATCCCTAAGGAGAAGTGGTTTAAATATAATCCTCTCGTTGAAGTAAAAGTAGTTGCACCTATTAAAGTTGAAGAAAAGACTATCACTTATAATGTTGATCCTGTTGTTCCTACTGCCTATATTGAGAAACCACCTTTCCCTGTTAGAATAAAGGATCATGCTAAAGCTTCAACTGTGGTCCGTAAGAGTAATACTAGAACACCTACACCCCCTGAGCAAATTAAAGTTGCACCTAGTATTGCTATGGTTAAAGATCTCTTGGCCGATAATATCGATGGGCATGTTATTTACTTCTGTGACGAAGCTGCTATAATTGCTAGACCTGACACTAAAAATAAACATAGACCTATTGTAGGCATGCGTATTATTTCTATTAAAATAGGAGATCATTGCTATCATGGCTTATGTGATATGGGTGCCAGTGCAAGTGTAATACCTCATTCCTTATACAAAGAAATTATGCATGATATTGCACCTGCTGAGATAGAGGAAATTGATGTTATAATTAAGCTTGCCAATAGAGACACTATTTCACCAATTGGGATTGTTAGAGATGTTGAAGTCTTGTGTGGGAAAGTTGAATATCCTGCTGATTTTCTTGTTCTTGGTTCCCCACAAGATAACTTTTGTCCCATTATATTTGGTAGACCCTTCTTGAATACTGTTAATGCTAGGATAGATTGCAAAAAGGATTTTGTTACTATTGGTTTGGGGGATATGCCTCATGAGTTTAATTTTGCTAAATTTCGTAGACAACCCCATGATAAAGAATTACCTAGTAAAGATGAAATTATTGATCTTGCTTCTATTGACGTGCCTCCTAATGATCCTTTAGAACAATATTTGCTCAACCATGAAAATGATATGTTTATGAATGAAAGAAGAGAAATAGATGAAGTATTCTTTAAACAGGGGCCTATTTTGAAATACAACTTGCACTACAAAAAAATACACTTCCGTGATGATACGTGTTTGTCACAGTAGGTCGCGTTTTCGGTCATGCATGTACATCCATGACGATTTTATGAGAGAATCAAGATAGTCATACATGTGTTGTCATAGAAGTGTTCCATGACATTACCAAAATTATCATCACGGAAGTGTCCACTTCCATGACGATAAATCGCGCGTCATAGAAGTGCTTTCGTCAAGGGTGACCGACACATGGCATCCACCGTAACGGAACGCCGTTAAGCTATCGGGTCGGGTTTTGGATCCGATAACCCGTTAACAGCCCCGACCAATGGGGATTTTCCACGTGTAAAGTCATCATTGGATGGAGGAGACGCGTGACAGGTCCGCGTTGGCACAGGTGTCACTCATCCAATGGACGAGACGCGCCTATGATATGTTGACACGTGGACCAGCCCATCAAGTTTAAATGGGTTGTCCCAACTGAAGGCCCACAAGATTTTGCAAACCATAATGGGCCGGCCCAGCTAAAGGCCCATGAGATTTTGCGGACCAGAATGGGCGGGCCCACCTAAAGGCCCACAAGATTTTGCGGGCCATAATGGGTCGGCCCAGGTAAAGGCCCACAAAATTTTTGTGTGCCATAATGGGCCGGCCCAAGTAAAGGCCCACAAGATTCTTGCGGATCATAATGGGCCGGCCCAGCTAAAGGCCCACGAGATTCTTGCGGATCATAATGGGCCGGCCCAGTTGTAGGCCCACAAGATTTTGAGGACCCTAGTAGGTCGTCCCATTAACTGGCTGCCATGTTTTGGGCCAAATGCCGGCCCATATTTGATCCGGTCCATTAATGGCCTGCCACACTCCGGGCCTAATAGTGGCCCATATGAGATCCGGCCCGTTAAAAGCCTACCATGTTCTGGGCCAAATTACGGCCCAGATCAGGTCCGGCCCTTTAAGAGGCTTTGGGCTCAATTATGGACCATATCAGATTCGGCCCGTCAACTGGACACTATACTTTTGGGCCCACTTGCTAAAGACTCACTTAGTAATTCAGCCTGATATTAGTTTTGGCCTGTTAAGGGCCCGTTTAACATTTTGGCCCTATACTAATTTCGGCCTGTTAAAAGCCCGTCATATAGTTGGGCCTAACTATGGCCCAGTTTGCATCCGGCCAGCTCGCAGCCGATATCTGATTGGGCCAAATAAGGACCGAGACAATTTTGGCATGTTAAAAGCCCGTGATTTGATTCGCACAATCATGGGCCGGGGTTCATTTCGGGCTGCTGCCGACCCGTGAGTTGTTCGACACGTTTCAGGCCCAACCTACATCGTGATTGCATGACGACCCGATTATGTACCGTAATTTTACGGTTTGGCCGGTTTACTGCGAAGACAGGATATATATAAAGTAAAATAACCGCAACATCGTGAATAAGAAAAAACCTAGACTATACAATAAAGAAATTACGACATATTACATCCACTGGGCATCAAAGATCGTCATTATGATAATAAAGCACAAGCAGACAGCAGATTACATACACTGGTCATCAAAGATCGCCACCAGTGCAAATAAACATGCTGACAAAATAATATACAAAACCGACAACACTTCAATAGAGTTCAAGAAAGGTTAGCCCTGCTGGGGAGCTGCAGCGCAAGCAGCTGAGCAAGATGATGAGACTGCGCTTGTTCAACATTTATATCTTCCTCACTCTGAAAGATAAACAAGCAGACAGATGACAGATTTTGCACATAAAAGTATCAGTGCTGATAATTTATCATATTTCTTACTGACGAATAAAATGACACAGTTTAAAATTACAATAACACAATATGATATTGTTCAGGTCAAAACATGGCAGAAAATGACATTGTGAAGGAGTTGACAGCTTCACAACACTACTGGATTACAGATTAAGAACTCATCTATATCTATACCTACTATTAAAGGGAATAGATATTCTTGGTTTGGTTTCGCTTTATTTCATCCCGTTATGAGGTTTTGTCCGGTTGAGCAAATCGAACGTACAAACAGACGTACGCTCAAAACTAACAAGAGCCGGCCGGCCGGCCCATATCTCTATTTTTAAATTGCCAAACAAACGAAGCTGCCGGCCCGTATCGATGAAGGAAGGACCCACTGCGTACGGAGGCAGCGCCGCTGGCTGGCTTCCTTACATGAGTCCAAATCCTGGTCCTATTCCTATTCCTATTCCTACTCCTATTTAGATTCCTACAGGAGTCCGAAACCTACTTAGAGGCGGGCATCGTTGGTGCTACAAATACATCCTATCTCCAGTGATTTTTCATGTGACACAATCCCAGTTTTTGGTTCAATTAACTGGTCAGTTTCACGCGTCGTCACCTTCGGTTCAATTAAGCTCAGCTTTACAATTAACCTGCCAGTTTCACAGGTTGTCACCTTCGTTTCAATTAAGCTCTTTGACAAGTCAGCTTTACATCAGGTATTTTTGTTAACTGTTACCATATACGACATCCTTCAACATGTCTATGAACATTGGTACCTGTAATGAAAAAAATTACATTTATCATCAGCGATTTGGATTATCCAAACAAGTAGTATATCAAAGTTTACTTTGAGCAAGAAATTTACAACATTTTATATGCGACACATTGAATCATATTTAAACACCATTATTGACAAGGAAAAAATAGATGCAATGATTCGACTAGAATTTAAGTGTTCTGGTGGCACTAACCTCATCTACTTTCAGTCTGGCTTGACTTAGGCTCGACATTGCCGTGCCGCAAGCTTCCACTCTCGCCTCTGCTGTCTTCGCTGGAACTCGTCTGCCCGTGCTCCTCCTGAGGTATTTACTGTATTTTGAAAAGATCAATACAAATGTGTAAGCAATGTGTGAGTACATATAAGAGGTAGTGCGTGTGTGCATACAAAGAGATATTACAATTTAAGTTGTTCAAATTATTTAAAACAACAAGTGACGAGTCGATATGCTGATATACAAAGACTCATAGACATGTTAATCTATGTACCATTTAGATGTGGCTCGGAACATACACTAAAAATTGATAAGTCAGTAAAAGAAAAAAAAATCATGATGCATATCATCGTTGATCAGCAGTAATTTTAGCTTATTTAACAATCAACGCAAACAAGGGAATAATGTACGCTTCTGGAACAAATCAATGAGAAGTCAGCATTTTCGCGTATCTAATTTGTTATGCACACCATAAGCAAGTTGATTTGGAGATCAATCATTTGAGCAAAAAGATAGAATCAAAAGTTCCCCTGGGAAGCACCACATGTATGAGCTTAGCATATAGAAGGCCAATAGATTTTAATTTTGAAAATAGGCAAAAACAATAATAATAATAATAGGACTAATAAAAAATAGCAATGTGTGTATCGATTATATACAACAGCAGTTCCTGTTACATATCGAGTTGCATGGGTTTGCATAGTGTATCAATGGCTGCACCAGGGCCATTTAGTTGAAAAACAGTTGAAAAATAGAGAAATACTCATAGGTCTTAGCATTATATAAACCCTACCAGCTAGAATGACTTAGATGTATCCTCTGTTTTCATTTCACTTGGTAAGATAAGTGTTGTTTGAAGAGTAAATACTATATCAGCACAAATGTCTATTCCCCACAAGAAACTTATATCCTCTGTTTTCATTTCACTTGGTAAGACGAGTGTTGTTTGAAGAGTAAATACTGTATCAGCAAATGTCCATGCTAACCAAGTTCCCATCTTTAATAAATAATATTTGTTTACACTTTCCAAAACTCTCATGCAGGCAGGCAGGCATTTTTGACAATATCAAAGAATGGATGCTAAGGAGCAACGAAGGAAGAGAGAAAGAGAGCGCTATGCAGAGATGACCGACGAAAAAAAACAGGAAAAACTCAAAAAACGCCGCGAAGCCTATCAACATCAGAAAGAAAAAAAAAAGCAGAGCTCTATGCACAGATGACCGATGAAGCACAGATGAACGATGAAGCACAGATGGCCGATGAAAAAAAGCAGCAAAAACTCGAAAAACGCCATGAAGCCTATCAACAAAAGAAAGAAAAAAGAGCAGAGCTCAATGTACAGATGACCGATGGAGAAAAGCAGGAAAAACTCAAAAGACGCCGTGAAACCTATCAACAAAAGAAAGAGAAGATATGTGCACAGCATAGGCAGATATATGCAAATATGCAGTCAGAACAAAAGAAAGCTAGAATAGAACATATAAATGAATTGAAGCGCAGCACAGCAAACAAAGACTCAATTGCGATGCAAAACCCTGCATATAGCTCAACTGAACAAGAAGTTAGTATTTCTACCCCTTCTGTAAATCACAGAAAGCATGTCACGCGAGGAGAAAGACAAACATTGCTGCACCGCCGTAACAAACAATTCACGACAAGACGGAGGAAAAATGTTACAGTATCATCAAAAGAAGATGCATCCATGACGGAAATCGGCAACAATGATACAGAGCCTCTACATCAACCACAAGTAATGATTTACGGTAAAAATCTAAATTTGATACAATACTAGCATTCAAAGTAAATATACATGTGTTTGTACAACTAACCATATTTTGTGGACAGACATCCCCTCATCAATGTTTCCAAGCATGAAAGAAGCAGATACCCCAACAAAGACATTATACAATGGCGATCACAATAAGGTGGCTTCATGGCCAGACATCCCCTCTTCAATGTCTCCTACAATCAAAGACGTAGATGCACAAATAGAATCATTCTACAATGATGTTCGCGGTATGATAATCAATTGGATATACTTTTATACAATACAAAAACTATATGCATATCTATATAAATAAAAAATTCTACACAACAAATAATAAAGTCATGTGTGAGAAAGACACAGCCATCAAAGAAGCAGACGCACCAACACAATCAATCCACAATGAGGATCATGGTAAGGTTATCAATTTCATATATATTGTTATGCAGTACAGAGAAATATAATATATATATATAAGATTACAACACAGGTAATGACGAAATCATATTTGAAGAAGATACAAACGAGGACGGACACATGTTCTCTGGTCAAGGTATGCCCAATACAATTTAAATAGATTCGAATCATTATATTTCTCCTTCACTAAAAATTTTATGCTACAAACCATACTAGAATGGGGCAGAGAAGTGGAAATTGAAATCAAAGAAGACGAAGAAATTCACAAGTCTGATCCATATGATTTTGTCTACAGTAACATACCAAAAAACACACATGTGCTCAAACCAGAAGAGAATTGCAGATTATGTCATGCAAAAAAATTCAAGTATGAAACTAAGGGGTTATGCTGCAGAAAAGGACAGATAAGACTGGCCAATCCAGATACAACACCTGAACTCATGAGACTTTGGACAAGCAACGACTCTGATGCAAGACATTTTCGGCAAAATATAAGATTTTTCAATGGACACTTCTCATTTACTACTCTATATTGTCACCTTGACAGAGACACAACTGACATGCGAACAGCTGGTATTTACACCTTTCGAGCTCATGGTCAGATCTATCACAACATACATTCATTTGGTAATAGTCACTCAGATCCAAAGCATTTGGTGCTATACTTCTACGACGATGATCCAAGCTTAGAGCATCGATATCGTCGTTGCCGCGAGGAAATGTATGAGCAAGACAAGCATGTGATTGGAATAATAACCACATCCTACACGGTAACCCGTACTCTCAACAGTTTAGGAGTTTGGGACAAGCCCAAAACCTTGAGGACTACAGAGTCATCTTGAACCTTGACCAAAGATTGGACCAGAGAACATACAATGCACCAATCAATTCAGAGGTAGCTGCAGTGTGGATTGAAGGAAATGAAAGAAGAGATACTTATGACAGGAGTGTAATACTACATGGGAACAACAACGAAAAAGAGCACATTTGATCATATTACGGGTGCTATGATCCGTTGTCGTATCCTCTATTCTTTCCAAGAGCTGAACTGGGTTGGCATAGGAAAATCCCAAAGAAGAATACACAAGAGGAAGACATTGGTGCTGATAATATCAATAATGACGAGGACCCAGGTAAAAAATTCATATACTATTATATTCAAAATTCAATTTTCATATATGGTACGGTACAAACTTATGCAACTAACTTTTTATGTTGCAATTTTTGCATAGATTCGGTCAACGGCTTGTGGGTAACCATGAAAGAATACTACTGCTATAAATTCCATACATGACCAAGCATATTCAACCCAATATTGCATGGCGGACGGCTTTTGATGAAGACCGAACCTCGTGGTGAGATCCGATCTGTTGTTGCGGCCTGATCTTTCACGACACTCCTTGTTACCTTCACTAAATTGAAATATTTTAGGCTCATGTATATCTGTGATTTGATGCGGTACAACATTATGTGTGGTCGTATCATCCTCTCTTCCTTGCATCAAAACCGTCCTCGGATTTGGGTTGACCTCTTGAGCAATATTTTCTTCACTCGATTGAATAACAACCACAGAAATTTCAGCAACTTGGGCCTTCTTCTTTTCTTCTTCTTCCTGCTCTTTTATCCTCTCAAGATGTTCTTTCCTCCAAGAAATAAAACGCTCCTCACCCATTGGCACGAGGCTGCACTTCTTACCCCTCTTGACGGTATATCTGTGTGTTTTGCAATCGTACGCGACATCATGCTCTCTGTACCACGGCTCTCCCACTAACAAGTGACATGAAATCATCGGTGCCAGAATCACGTCGCACAAAACCTCGCAAAAATAATTTTCCAACAAAAACGGTACCTTTGTTTGTTGCGTGACAGTGAGCTCTTCATGACCCCAACGGAAACAGTATGGTTGTGGACATGGTGTCATTGGTAGATTCAGTTTCTCCACCATCTCGATGCTTGCGGCGTTGATCAAATTCATGTGATCGACCATCATAGCACATGATCTCTCTCTCACCACCACACGGGTGTGAAATAGCCCGGCCCAACGGCCTTCCTCCTCCAACTGAAATCCATAGCTTAACTTACTGAATGATAATGCGCTCATCATCTTCTCCATAGTGTCGTGAACAACCTTGCTCTGAATACCACCTGATGAAGACCGAACCTCGTGGTGAGATCCGATCTGTTGTTGCGGCCTGATCTTTCACGACACTCCTTGTTACCTTCACTAAATTGAAATATTTTAGGCTCATGTATATCTGTGATTTGATGCGGTACAACATTATGTGTGGTCGTATCAGCTTTTCCAGCAGTTTGTTGTAGATACATACATCAAGATTGAAAGCTCCAGACTGGATTACATGTGGCATCATCAAAAGAAAATAAGGGCAGATCCATACCAAGGCCTTCTAGACAGCATTCAAGCCAAAGAACAGAATGGAGATGCAGTCAGAACACGGAGAGTACTTGCCTCATCATTTATTGGAGGGCCACGAGATAAGCTTCGTCGGTATCCGGATGCGATGGCTTTAGTTAGAAAATATGGAAAGCCAGACGTATTCCTAACAATGACCTGCAATCCCAACCGGGAAGAGATCACACGTGAACTAGAGTTTGGACAAACACCACAAGATCGCCCAGACATTGTCGTTCGTGTTTTCAGGGCGAAGCTAGAAGAAATGAAGAAGCAACTATTTAAGAAGGCCATTCTTGGAAAGGTTACGGCATATACATATGTCGTAGAGTTCCAAAAGAGGGGATTACCCCATGCTCACTTTTTGCTCATCATGACCGGAAAATACAAGTACACATGTCCAGAACAGTATGACAGAATCATCTCCGCTGAGCTCCCTAACAAGCACAAGTACCCAGAGATATATAAAATGGTAATCAAACATATGATGCATGGTCCTTGCGGTGCATTGAATAAATTTTGCCCGTGCACAAAGAATCGTCCATCATGCAAGAACAATTATCCAAGGCCATTTAACAAAACTACGATTCAAGGCAAGGACTCATACCCAGTATATAGGAGACGCAATGACGGCCGGACCGAAACGGTAAGAAATTGCAAACTAGATAACAGATGGGTGGTTCCTTACAACCCCTATCTGTTAAGGATGTTCAACTACCACATAAATGTTGATATATGCTCAAGCATTAAAGCTGTTAAGTACCTCTTCAAGTACATCTACAAGGGACATGATCGAGCATCTGTATCTGTAACCGACAAAGTAGATGAAGTCGAAATCAACGAGATTAAAACAGTACAGAGACGCACGGTGGGTGACTCCTCCGGAAGCAATGTGGAGAATATATGGCTTTGAACTAAGCAAAATGCACCCACCAGTCTTGCAACTGCAGCTACATCTCCCAAATATGCACATGGTTTCATGTCATGGCACAGAAACAATAAAGAATGTTCTCGACCGTGATGGCACGAAAAGATCAATGTTGACTGCGTACTTTGAAGCAAACAATTTACATGAGAAAGCACGAGGCATACTATACAGAGATTTTCCGGAATATTATACTTGGCAAAGACAAGAGAAGTTTTGGCAAGAGAGGAAGCAAGCCGCTGTGTTCCAGGTTGGCAGGATCGTCTCAGCACACCCGGCTGAAGGAGAACGATACTATCTACGAGTCCTCCTCAACCACGTGACAGGCGCCACCAGCTACGAAGACCTACGAACAGTCAATGGACAAGTAATGCCAACCTTCCATGAAGTTGCAGAAAAACAGGGGCTCATTGAGGCAGACAACACATTAGACGAATGCATGGCAGAAGCAAAGTTGTTTCGAATGCCATCATCTCTACGAAGGCTATTCGCGACAATCCTGGTTTTTTGCGAGCCCAGCGACGTCCGTGGTCTATGGAACAAACACCTCGAGGCAATGTCAGAGGACTACAGCAGAAACTGCAAATGCAAGCACACGGTCGAACAAATGGTGCTGAGAAATCTTAGGGACATGTTGCACTCAATGGGAGAAGATATAGAATCTTTTCCTCTTCCAGAGATCGACACACAGCATGAGATGACAAACGGCGTGCCTAGGGAAATCATTGAGGAGACCTCCACACGAGGTGGACCCTAAGGACATATTGTTGCATAAAAACCTAAATACCGAGCAAAGGATGGCCTATGACGAAATCCTAGCCACAGTTGACTGCCAAAGAGGTATATTCTTTGTCAATGGGCCGGGAGGCACAGGAAAAACTTTTCTTTACAGGGCGCTCTTGGCCACAGTACGCGGACAAGGCAAGATTGCAGTGGCGACAGCCACTTCCGGTGTTGCTGCTTCCATAATGCCTGGAGGGAGGACCGCACACTCAAGGTTCAAAATTCCACTAAAAATAGATGATGGTGCTATTTGTAGCTTCACAAAACAAAGTGGGACAGCCAAGCTACTCCAAGCAGCATCACTAATAATCTGGGATGAAGCATCTATGACTAAGAGGCAAACAGTGGAGGCGCTAGACAAAAGCATGAGGGACATAATGGACAGACCAGATCTTCCTTTTGGTGGAAAAAGGTCGTATTTGGGGGAGATTTTAGACAAGTGCTCCCTGTTGTCCGAAAGGGGACAAGGGCCCAGATAGTAGATGCATCGCTACGCACGTCAGAGCTCTGGAATTGCATGCGTCAGTGGAAGCTTGTGCGCAACATGAGGGCTCAAAACGACCCTTGGTTCGCAGAATACCTACTACGCATTGGAAATGGAACTGAGAAGACAAATGATGATGGTGAAATACTTCTACCTAAAAGTATATGTGTGGCAAATAAGACGGATGATAATGGCTTGGATAGACTCATTGACAGTATCTACCAAACAGGCAATGCTTCCCTAATAAAGGATCCAAAGTACATCACATCAAGAGCAATTTTATCCACAAGGAACGACTGCGTGGACAAAATCAACTTAAAAATGATTGATCGCTTCCAGGGGGAGGAGATGGTGTACCACAGCTTTGATTCCGTAGAAGACGACCCACATAACTACTATCCACCAGAATACTTAAACACCCTAACCCCAAATGGACTGCCTCCACATATGTTGAAGCTCAAAATAAATTGCCCAATCATACTACTCAGGAACATCGACCCTACTAATGGACTCTGCAACGGTACGAGGTTGGTCGTGCGTGGATTTCAAAAAATGCAATTGACGCAGAGATTGTGGTGGGACAGCACTCTGGAATGCGAGTTTTCCTGCCTCGATACAATTATGTCCCTCTGACGATGACATGTTCCCGTTCAGTTTCAAGAGGAAACAGTTCCCAATCAGGCTCAGTTTTGCAATGACAATAAACAAATCACAAGGACAGACAATACCAAATGTCGGCATCTACCTGCCTGAACCGGTTTCTTCACATGGTCAGTTATATGTCGCGCTTTCTAGAGCAACTGCGACATCAAACATAAAGGTTCTAACAGGTACACATGGTGAGAACAAGCAGAAGAATAAAAATACCACTACATGCGACACATACACAAAGGGGGAGAAGAATAGGAAGAGCACTACAAGCAAGACATACGAAAAATATTGTATACACGGAAGTATTAACCAAATAGGTAATGCAACCTTTTAATTTCTTGTTCAAAATTTCAGTTTCTACTTGGTAGGATCATCATTTAAGAAAAACTTAAAAGTATATTTATATTTCACATTGCATTGCTTCTTTTCTAACCTTAAATATATTACTTGGATTCTACAGAAACATTAAAGCCAAGTGACAACTTCACAGTTGGAGTTCAAAACTTGATCGTCTTGGAGGAGACTAACTCATTTGTGTATATACAAATCATTTATGGTATATTTCTCATGTATAATATCCTGAGCGAACAAATTATGTGTCCACTAACTCATTCATGGTTTTTCTATAGAAATAATTCTAAGTATATATACAAATTTAGCACCAAAATGTGTAACTAAGGGCAGAAAGAGACTTACAAGCCAAAATAAGAACATATTTGTCACCTTGGAAATGCTGCTGTTGCCCAGATTTTTCTAAACATCACATTCTCTACATACCCGAAACCTGAAATATAAACGACCAATTATGGCTGTACAAGCTGTACCAAAATTTCTACTATGCAATCCTCAAAGAATTTCGACTGCAATTATATGTTTCTGCGTGAGATTAACTGCTCCCAAGTGAAGCTTACTCCAAGATTAGACAGTAGAAAAACAAAAACAGGATCACCCAAATTCTATTTTTTCTCTCCGATTCTAAAATGACTCTAATGCTAACTTCATTATGCTGTCCTTTTTGACCAAAATATTGAGGATCCCCGCCAAATCATTATGCTGTCCTTTTCTCATGGATCGGTGGCAAAATCTATTAGAGATGTTCTCCCATCCTTTTTAGCCAAATCCAACATCACTAAAAAAGAGTCAAATTCAATCTAAATATACTTTCGAGTGTGTGCTCTCTCATTACAGGATGCAATGTACTCTCAAAATTTGTGCCCGACATACTTATCAGAATGCAAGTATCTATCTCAACATTTCTTTTGCTCAAAAATTCACAAGATCATCCGAACAGTAAATGTGTTACTCACACGCATGCATGCACGCACACGCACACACACACACACACACACACACACAAATGTCACTGACATGAGACACCAAGATAAAACTTGATCTCCAGATGCAGAAACTCTACCATGAAGCAATGTCATTCTGTCATAGAATCCCTTTCTTGCAAGTCATGCCCCAAGTTGCCATTTCTTATAGTAGCCTATTAAGAGCAAGGATCCTAAATTAATATCAATAAAAGTACCACTGTGTGTTCACCATCCAACAATGATATACTGTGTGGTAAACTCGAGTTCACAGTTGTCAATACCTGAATCCATCAAGTAACTGGAGTAGTCGAGCACGTAAGCGAGCTGCGAGCGCCTTCCCGGATTGAATGTGGGAGCCAAGCACGAGGCCGACTATCACAGGGGCACGAGACGCACAGAACCTCGGGCCGCTCCGAGATGCCTGCTCCCGCATCGTGTCCAGCACGCTCCTCTAGCTCGCATCTGGATCTGCACTGGGACATGTGTACGGCGACGGCAGAGTCGATCTAGGGAAGACCGACGGTGTTAGCGGCAAGGCGAGGTTATGGTGGGGAGAGGAGGCGGCGGCGCAAGGCCGTGGGGAGGGGGAGAGGATGGGCTGGGCGACGATGTGGCGGGAGAGGATGCGGCGTGCGACTGCGTGCCGGGGAGAGGAGGCAGTGGGGAGAGCAGTTGAGGCCTCGCGCCGGCGGCGGGGACGAAAGGAAAGGGCGGCCTGATGAGGTACTACATCCACAAGGAATGGAAGTGAGGGGCGGCCACCATGGAATGGGGGAGCGGTGGGACGGGATAAGAAGAAAAAAAATTAGACAAAGGGGATGAGAAGAACTTCTTTTTTGAAGTGAAAGAGGGAGCGTCATGCGTGTCTCTTGTTTCATTTTTACCGAATAACCAATTTGGTCAAGTAATAGGCGTTCCTCTCAGAAAAAAATAGAGGCATTGTCCAAGATACCTCTTTCAGTCATTTGGTTTATATCGGGTGTGCCTGTTTTAGATTGGTGGGTGCGATCTTTTTATACAGCCGCATGGGTTTAGAAAAAAAATCCAGTCATGTTTTTTTGTAAAATTTGATAATTGTCTTTATTGAATATATTTAAATTCCATAATCATGCATGTCATCTTGTGGTCTGTCGGTGTGGGACCCAATTCAGGTAGTGTCTTGGATGGGACATCCGGCTTTAAATGTTAGGCTTTGATGCAATGTCTGTTTGGTATTAGGCCCAGACATTTGGCATGCCTTCATCAAAAGGATAGGAGTAGCAAGATGGTGGCTTCAAACTTATTGATGTATCACCTTGTATGGTCTTTGTGAATAATTAATAATATGGTTGCATGCATCGTCCAGATGCAGAAGCCGGGGGTATATCCTTCTTTTCTAAAAAAAATCTTGTGGTCTGTGGATGGTGTCTGTTTGGATTCGTGGGTGCGGTCTTTTTATACAACCACAGGGGTTTAAAAAAATATTTAGTCAGGTTTTCTGTAAAAATTGATATTGTCTTTATTGAATATATTTAAATACTATAATCATGCAGGTCATCTTGTGGTATGTGGATATTAAATTTTATGAAAGAAAGCAAATAACATATTCCTAAAATTAAGGCCATTGAAATTGCTATTACTCTTCAAAAAAATCACTTTTGAGCTTTGTGCCAATCAATTTCTACCTTCGTGTATGGCTTAACTTTCATTTTGCTATTGATGTAGATGTAATTTTGCTTCAAGGATGGCAGTAGCAATTCTTCGGAGCTACTGCCAGTAATTGACAGTGAGGAAAGTGTTTTGATCAGTACCTTTTATTCTCTTTCGCATGGGGAGTTCCTATAGGTATTAGTATATAATGGTTTGTTCAGTGCTTTAGGACACACCCTGCTGAAGATAGGTGTTCACATGCTTCATACTTTTACATATCTGCTTTTTCACGTGTGAGTCCATATGTTTCTTGAGAGGATAGGGCTAATTCAAAAATATTCTATGTCTCAAAACATGAAAACGCACGCAATAATTTATAAGTTTTGGTGTTTGCTAAACTTCAGTTATGATTCGAAAGATACATACATTATTATTTTAGTTCACTTTAAGAAATGAGTAACTATATGCCATATGTACTTGGACTGAGGGTATTGTTCAAACATAGGCTTTATGGTTTTTACTATGCAACTACAACCATCGTCACTTGCATTTAATGTGCTATTCTTGGCAGCAGACTGATATGGTTAGTTCGCAAAGTTCTTCAATAAATTAGGAAGATATTGTAAAAAAATTGCACATGTTCGACTGTCTCATGCTATTAATGGAACCCTGTGGATGTTGTTCTTAACTTGGTGTACTTATAAATTGTTCTTCGAGACCAATCTATGTGGAGTTTCACTCGATCTGTTGAAACTTCCTATGTTTGCATCTCTATTTGCACTTCGATGGTGATGCAGAGTTGAAGTAGATGTCAACGGAGGAAATGAGGCGAGACTTTTCAAATGCAAAATTCATAATCCAAAAATAAAAAATGCAACCCGGTGCAACGCACAGGCACTTTTACTAGTAAGTATCAATGGTTAGTGTGCTGTCAATTTAGACCATTTCAGATTGGCAAATAAAGAGATGGTTTAAATAATAGTAGAATGATATGACATTGTTCATAGTTAAGACATTGCAGAATATGACATTCTCTGTAGTGGGTAGGTTCACCACACCACTGAATTACGAATGAAGAACAGAAGCATACATGCAGTGCAAAAGAAGATCACTTGCTCTGTATAGTTTAATTTACATGGTATGAAGAAGGAAATTGGTTGTACAACTGAAAACTTAAATTGAGAAAGAACAAACTTTTGTTTATGAACTACATAATAAACTTTAAACAAGCAATTTGATGCAAACACAAAAAATAAACAGCTGTTGCAGTCATGCCTAACCAAATATATACAGCAAAGTTTGAAGGCTTGAGATGGACAAACTTACATTATTGGTGAAGACATGCTTTATAAAGGCCTTGTCCATGCTGATGGGGGGCAATTCAAGAAGTTTATCACATAATCTTCTTCAAAAGCATTGCCTTTATTCTACATTTTGTTAAGAGTAAATATAGATGTGATAATATACGAAAAAATGGAGAATATTTAAGATAAGATGAAGAGTGATGCTACATAACCAAGTAGCTATAAATGTAAGTGCAGCGATACAGGCAAAAGGTACAGCCAAGAGCAATGCACAGCTAAACTTCTTCAGTACCAACCTTATGGTAAGAGTAAATATAGATCTGATGTGTAGAAAATGGAGGGCAAAGGAAAATAAGTTGCAGAGTGATGCTACATGAACAACTATCTGTCGTTATAAGTACACTGATAAAGGACAACATGTACTTACAAGAACAATGCAGAGCTAAAAAAATTGGCATTGGATACAGTAATGTAAACATTCATACAGATCAGATAATTTGGAGCGAACAATTGATAAGCAAGCTATCATGCATACTGCTGTCACATAATGAACCAGGTATGTATGCAAGTACAGTGATACAGGACAACAGGTACTAAAAAGAGCAAAGCAGCGGGCAGCATATTTGCGATATCATGTCGTTCTTGTCAAACTGGAATTCTTCTTCGAGCAGATTTTCTGCAAAAAAGATCCGTAAGCCACATGCGGAAAAGTAGAAGTTCAAATTGTCGTGTGATTTCATAGACAGTACCTCATCCTGGGAATGAGACCAGTGCATAACAAGGTTTTTCCATTTAATGTCTTCTAAATTTAGCACGGGAGACTTCACTGGAAATTTGTTTATAGACTTGCCATCAAAGTGTGATTTCCTCAGGTAACACCGATACTGCTGCAATGCTTCCTTGAAAAGCACAAGCAAGCTTTGCTCGTCATGACTATCCAGATTGACCCTCGCCTAGTTACAACAATGTAATGTAAATCATTGATGTGTTCAATCAGCAGAAAAACAGGAAAAAAGATAACCATGAATAATAGCACTTACACGTAAGTTGGACAGGAAGATGTGAAAATGGTGTTTGTCTTCACAATAATCTTTCCATGATGGGAATATATGCACGTAGTCCCTAACAACATTGAAAGCATTGTCTTTTAAACTGGGAATAAATGGAATGGGGTTCCAATCTACAGGAATTGGTCGTCTCTGCAGTTGGGATAGGTCTTCGGCCGATGGACTTACTGTACTTTTTGCTGGAGTGGGATTTTCTGTGGTACAGCTGGTGCTATGGCAAATGAAATCGGTATACCTTTTGCTGGAGTGCAGGTCCTGTGTGGTGGGGCTAGTGGTGTGGCCAGTGAAGTATGGGTATAGTCTGCTGGAGTCGGTCCTACGTTTTGTGTCACTGGTTGCATGGGTGTTGTCTGATTTCTCTGGCACCACCACGTTTTTCAAGGACTTTGCTGGTGCTCCTTCAGGTTCGGCAATTACCCTCTTCCTTTTTGATGTCTGATGCACAAGAACAACATTTGAGTGGAAAAACATGGTATGATGACAGATGGAATATGTATTGATAATGGATGGGCATGGCATCTCGACATATATGATGAGTAAACTAAGTAGATGGCGGTGCAACAAAGTAGAAGAAATGCAAGACAATATATGCAAGATACCCGCAATCAATAAAACATTGCCAAATTAGAACACGCATCTTGATGGGTGAACAGGACAGGCCATCTGCCTTTGACTCCTCGAGGTTAGAATAGTCATTAGGATCATATTCTGAACAAGAATCAACAGGTGGGGAGCGTATGAGTTTCATTGCATCCAAAATGGCACTCAATGCCTTGGTGTCAATTTTGTAAGTCATTGATGTGTTTAGCTTCAAGAGTGGACTGCTGCTAGTGCGACACAAAGCAGCTACACAGATAATAGTTTAGATATAACAGAAAAACCTTAAGCATCAGAGTAAAATCAGCAAAGTGGAACTTGCTGGAATATATGTGCTAGTATTGCCGGTACGACTAGAAAGGCTTCGGATACCAGCTCTCTTCAAGTGAAGGTGTGGTACTGTTAATATCAGTGTAACTCTCAATGGTGACACAACTCCCCGCATTTCCTTGCTATTCTTATAGGATCCAAGTGGGCAGGCCACTACAAATCCTATTCCTATGTTTACAAGATCCTACGAATCAAAGAGGCTCAAAGTGTCCATCACAACCGACCGTATAGACCTCTACACTACAAATGTCCCTGCTTATTTTCAGTACAAGGAACATACTATACTACTATCATACTCCCTCCGTTCCAAAATATAAGTCTTGATAGAGATTTCCACTATGGATCACATACAGATGTATCCAGATACATTTTAGAGTGTAGGTTCACTCATTTTGCTCCATATGTAGTCCATGGTGGAATCTATACAAAGACTTGTATTTAGGAATGGAGAGAGTACATATTAAAAAAGAACGGAAGAGGAACATGGTAAAGAAGAGCAAGCAGATTTTGGATAATAAAATGTTGGTTGCGCAATGCCCACACATGATGAACCAGAGCGCATTAAGAATGCAACTCCCAGCTGTCTCTCGACCATTTCAGGCGGTTGGATCAAGTGACCCAATTTTGAAATTTAGTCTACTGTGATTTAACTAGTGTGGAATATAAAAGGGAAAAATCATAAGCATTGGGAGTATAGTGTTGAGCGTGCCATGGCGGATCTGAAGATGCAAACCGGACAAAGGCAACTTCGCAACCAAGACAAGAAATTAGAGTAAAGCAGTGGCGATCTATTTTCTTGCTGTTATAAATAAGTTGAGCAGATACGAAAGAGTACCGCCTCTGGTGCGGCGCCGTGTACGCATCTGCTGAGAATTTGACGGTGCTGCGGTAGCGATGGCTGTCGGTGGCGTGGAAGCAGATCTAGGAGGGTAGACAGTGGCGACGGGGCGCAGTGGACGAGACGATCGTAGGAGCGGCGCCGGCAAGGTGGACGACGGCAAGGATGAAGCGAGAGGACGGGATGCAAGGATCCCGGTCCGAAGCCGTGGATGAGAGAGGTCGATCTCTTGTAATGGATGGCGGCATTGGGGTATTAGCTCCGACATGGTGGAGGAGGACGGCGGTGGATGGAGTGGCGGACGGCGGCAGATGGAGGAGGGTGGGGTGGAGAGGGTGTTTTGGCGCTCACGGAGTACGAATGGGAAAAATGAAGGTAAAGAGGAAGAGGGGAACCATGTATTCAGGGCGCGCTTGTCTCAAATGCGAGGAAATTTACAAACTTAGCCCCCGTTTCAAATTTCTACTACATCACAGCAACATTAGTCGGTTGGGTATAGGATGGTAATCTCGCATACACCGAATAATTGCCGACGAGGGTTTGTTTTTGGCGCCCACCATGTATGAATATGAATCGGGGAGGGAGTCAATTTCGGCCAAGGACACATTGTGTTTTGGCGCCCACCGTGTATGAATCCCGGTGAGAGGCGGTTACGTCACGTTTAGGTGAAATAAAAGACCTACCCCTATCAAAACCTATAGAAATCCAGCAGATAGGCTTTGCGTGGCAGGGATAGGCAATAATAATTTCCATCTCGCAGATTTTGGTTTCGGGCGGTTACTGCGACTTTCCCCGCTTCGTTCAAATTTTTAGAGTGCACGTTTACCGTGCCAACTCAATTCGAATCCCGTTTGTATTCTATTTTTTTGGGCGGGATCCATTTTCAATTGAAATTACATTCTATATACATCAATATATACTTTCTAAAGCACAACAAAGAATTCTGCTCCTTTATATGTATAATATGATTTACAAATACAACGATCTCGAAATCTTAAGGTTGAATTCGAAAAAATTTAACCAAATTATGTTGTACTAAAATGTATGGATCAGTAATATCTACATATTAAATAACATAGATGTGCGTGAATTCATATGAGTATGCATGTTTGATAGATCAAATTTGGTTCGAGTATGGATTACATGTATCATCATCTCGAATTCAAATATTTGAATCCTTTTTTGTTCACTCCTTTCACGCCCATCTCTCTTGCATGCATGCTCCTTCAGGTAGCTATCACTCTCTTTTCTCCTGCTCACTCACACGCTCACTTCATGTTTCTCCTATCCTCGCAAACATGGTCTCTCGATGTCTCCCTTGAGAAGTGTCACACTCTCCCTATCATTATACATTACACGGTTTTCATTATCTCTCATGTCTCTACTGTTCTCTGGTATCACTCGGTACCTAAGCTTTCTTTTTCACCGCCACGCACAGTCTCCACTCCTCTTTCACTTTGTCTTTCTCTCTATAGGATTCTCTCACACACCCTATATGTCTCTACATATGACTCATACCACTAAAATTACTCTCTCTCTCTCTCTCTCTCTCCTGTAGACACAACATTTGTTGCGGTCTCCTTTTCGTCTCCATCCCAGATTGAAATTATTCATTTGTTTACCGATTAGACAACCCCGACTACCGTCTCCTCTCTCTCTCACAGACACACACACACAACTTCTGTTTCCACTCTCCTTCCTGACTACCGTCTCTCTCTCACACACACAAAACTCTTGCTTTCGCACCCCGACTCGTATTTCTCTCACAAACATTTATCGACTAGCTAGCCTCTAGATAGGTTTATACACCCGCACACTCGTGCTTCCACCATCACATACATGTCTCTCTCTCGCTCCTTGTATCTATGTAGATTTTTCTTCCCTTATTGAGACACGCCCTCTCGATCGTGCACACACGCACTATCGCCTCATTTTAAGCTGATACCTATCGCACACACACTCCTTGTGTCTTTGTCACACATGCACTCCGTCCTCCTCCACTCTCCCTCTCTCTCACACACACATGGGCTTTTTGCAACAACTAGCAAGATGCCCATGCATTGCACGGAACATCAAGATGCATTTGTATTAGTAGTTTATCTTGTGGGGGAAAAGGATGAACAAGGGAAGGCCTTATTTGCAAATGTGGAGAGGGGTGTGGGTATCTTTTTGCAAAATTGCCATAGTTTCCTTCCTATCCGTCAGATATAGATCGGATGACCTATATTGCAGGATGGCAGGCACACGATCATCACCGACAATGCTTTTTATAAGAGTAGGGATAAAAAATAGAGTTGGTGATGATGGTGGGCCTGCCATCCTGCAATGTAGGTCATCCGATTTATATCTGGCGGATAGGAAGGAAAATATAGCAATTTACCTACACTCTTCACCACATTTGCAGATAAGACCTTCCCTCGTTCATCCTTTTCTCCCACAAGATCTTGATGTTCCGTGCAACGCACGGGCATCTTGCTAGTAAGAGTAGAAATTAGACATATACCACTTCTCGAATCTTGAAACCAACAACATTCCTCCCTTATCTCATCAAAACCGCCAAAGGAATATATTTTGAGTGAAACATAACATATTTTTAGTGATATACGTATTTCAAAACTAGACTTTTTTTCTATCAAATCGATGAATATGTATTAATCTACTTTGATCGTGTGGCAACGCATTGGCACATTGCTAGTAGTTATTATAATTTTTTGGACACCAGACAAACGGTGGAGTACATATACAAAGAGAAGAGGCGCACGCACGCAGTCGTCCTCTCGCTGTCTCGCACACATGAGTGTTACGTAAAGGCAATGTTAACAAATAAACCCTAAAACCCTAGGTGCACAATTGCTGCATTCACGGGTACCGGGTACGTGGTGGAGCACCTTTGTAGGAATAGTCAGCTCGCGTGATAATTTGATCTGTAGGAGTTGATGGTCGGGACCACAGGTGAACGACTTGGAGCGCGGTGGCTCACCAGTTGCCACAGATCGAGTAGCCACGTTTAAAATATCGTTTTTTAGCGGGGTTAAGAGTTCCGATTTTCAATCGCGCATTATAAGTAGTAAGTAGTTTTTAGAACAATTGTTATGGAGCGAAAATGGAATTCATAGTACTACGTACCTCCTTGGCGTATGGTTGTATGGTTTTTTTTGCGATGGAGGTTGTATGGGTTTATGTTGCGAGATGTTGAACCTGGTAGTTCTAGGGAAAATATTATGGTTTAGATTTAGATGCTGGTTTTCAGTAATGAAAGTCGGAAGGGGAAACCCTTCTTTGATTAAAAAACTACTACCTCCATTCTAGTTTACTAGTCCCCATCATACTTTGGGTCAAAGTTTGTCCACGAATTTTACTTGTAAAATGTGAATGGAAAACGAGATTTTGTTATACCCAAACAAAAAAGGACTGGAGGGAGTGATTGCTCTGACACGGACGCGACCTCTCATAGCGCAGGCATTGAACCGGCACGCCGGCCAAGAGGGCCGCACTCGCTGCAGGCCCGGCTGAGCGCGCCTCCTCACCGCGTGCAACCAGCTTAAGACTGCCCCGCCTGCCTTCATTGAATCCGTGCGTGTGCCGGCAACACGTCCTTCCGCGAGCCGGCAGGCATTTTAGAACAGAAAAAATGACTAAAATATATTTAATTTACGCATGGTCTTGACTTGTTGTGCTCGCACTGGTAGCGGGAACTAGTAGAGGATTTTCTTTATTTATAACTCTCCTCACATTTTTTTGGCTTTGAAGTGAATCATGGTTGTGGACATTATGTATGAATGTGAAAATATCTGTGAACATGAGTTTGATGTGGAAGTTGAACTTGGAATGTCGGGCTTGCGCGTGAACTATACCATGTCCAATGCTTCGTCTGTTATTGTTTGGAAAGTAATTGCTGTTATTACATGACCCAAAAAAACATTTTGTGCCACATCAGTAGATGCACGGACATCACAACAGGCATGCTGACTGGATAAACATTTGAACCTAGCTATTATGAAGGAAATTTTGTATTGACAACAATTTTAGATAGCAGAAGATGCCTAGCCTGCTCTGCCTCTGCTAGCTTATTTCTGGCTTCTTCCATCTCTTCTTTGGCTTGGGTGAAGAGAGCATCTGATTGCTCTTTTTGCTTCTTCAGGAACTCAGCTACATTCTTAAGAGCTGCTGCATGCTTTCTTTCAACCTTTACTAATGCCACGAGGACACGAACAGCTAACGACTCCACCTGGCTTATGTGTAATTCAGCATCATCTGGGAATTTGCACCTTGTGTCTAATCCAGCATCATTAGGGAACTGGCACCTTGTGTGTAATCCAGCCTCATTTTGGAAACATGATCTCGAGGTTGACCATACTTCCCTCCTCGCAGGAATTGCATCCTGACATGAAGTTACTTCTTTTTTAGATCAATACTCAGAGCAACCTAGATCCATTTAGTAGAAGCCAGATAAACAGAACTCGGAGAAGTGAATTCAAAAGGAAAAAATAAAAACAGACTACAAGGTGAGAACACCCACTTCCTACATCAAGCTAAAAACGAAAGCATTAGGATGATTAAGACTCTTCTTATTACACATCGAAGAACACCACGCTTAAGAGAAACAGAAACTACAACATATACACATCGAAGAACACGAGGCTACACGAAAGTAATTGAAAGGGTGTTACTTACCAAAGCTCGTTTTATAGGTTCGGTGCAGCACCTCTTTAACTTGCCATGCTCCTTGAAGATGTCCCGAATATCCCGTGTTTGGTCTTCATTGCTCCTCTACTTGTTCGCACTCGTGTTTTTAAAATCTCAACATGGCAAGAAAAATATACTACTAGTAATACTCGCGCATCTTGTGGGCAACATTAAAGCACTCGTCTGCCATGTTAGAGCATCTCCAACAGAATCGCAACACGCGGCGCTTTAAAATAGCATTTACAGTGCTGAGATCGAGAAGTAGATACTAGAGAGTAGAGGATAGTTCTCAGCATAGATAGATAAAAAAGATAATTCAACTACTCCTCATCGTCCGACTCCTCCTCGGTGATGTCCTCCTCCGACGTCTAACTGTAGGCGTGAAGATACCGATCGTCATCGGATTCCTAGGGCGACGCTGCTCCTAGCCTCATGTTGAATTGAGCGTCCGCTTTTCGCCTACGCTTGTCCTCGCGATAGGCGGCTCGCTCCGCCCTCCTCTTATCCCTCTCCGCCCTCCTTTGCGCGTAGAACTCACACTCGTTGATGATGTCATGCGGGAAGTGTTGGCGCCACATCACCATGGCTTCCTCGTCCATCTCGGTGATTCCGAGATGGTGCTCCCGCCTCCGGTTGTCGCGATGATCCTCGTCGGTGCTAAGTCGCGGCAGAGGCGCGAGCTCCTGCGCCCGCTCCCGCGTCGGCACGTTGGGGAAGTTCAATGTTCTATGAGGCCACCGAAGGTGCCACACCGCCGCGTCGTACACACGGGCGGCCTCGTTGGCGGTGTCGAAATTGCCGAGGACGAGGCGCATCCCGCGGAACCGGATCTCGGCGGAGAAGCCGCCGGAGGGGCACGCGCAGACGCCGCGGTATCCCCAAGTTTCTCGGTGACGCGACGGCATGGTGGCGCGGCGGTGGCGAGGCGAAAAAGAGCGGGGAGAGAGCGGTGGTGAGGCACAGAGCGGGGAGGGAGCGATGGCAAGGCACAGAGCGGTGGGAGGACGTTGGATTTTATAAAGCGTGTCGGACGCCGCATGCCAAAACTAGCGCACGCCTGGCCGCTTTTTCCCACGCGCACGATCCTTTCCCGACGTCTCTGCTATCTCTACTCTCTTCTCTACTGTTATATTTATTTTATATTTAGTATTTAATATTTATCTCTACTTCCTTTACTGTCTACTTTTTTTCTCTATAATTTTTTTCTTGCAATATAGGCCGTCTGATTTATATCTGACAGATAGGAAGGAAACAAATGGGAATTTTGCAAAAGGATACCCATACCCCTCTCCAGATTTGCAAATAAGGCCTTCTCTCGTTCATCCTTTTCTCCCACAAGATAAACCACTCATACAAATGCATCTTGATGCGTGCAACGCATGGGCATCTTGCTAGTTCTAAAAACCTTTCCATCATTTGCCACACTACTGGTTGTAGATGAAAAACCTACCCAAGCACAGCGCGATATAGTAGAGACGCACAATTACAAGCTGTTATTCTGTTGGACAATGGAGGCTATAATCAATTACTTTTACGGGAACAATAACACCCAGGAAATTTGAAGGGTAGGTATGAACAAAATTGGAACTGCACATGTACTGCTAAGTGATTCAATACACACATTACCAATTGAGGAGGAGAACGATGGTCGCGGCGGCCTCTGTGAGTCATGGTCGGCAACGGGAGTCAGTTCATTGTCCACGACGGTGGTACTTCTGCGCTTGGCATCGGCTTCCAGGAAGCAGATCCGAGACCGTGGAAGACGATGCCGGGGAAGAGGCTCCGTGTACAATGACGACGGTGGACCGGTTCCAGTGCGGTGTACGAGGTCGTCAATGAGGCAGATGCGCTGCGATGGACGAGTGCGCCGATGTAAAGGGGAGGAGCACGAAGGTTGTGGTGCCGTGGAGAAGCCTATTTTGCGGTGGGGATAGAAAATGGGGAGTATTCAGGTGTACTACTCTGGGTGCCGGGGTGGGGTTGGCTAGGTAGGGTGAACCTGAAGTTACGAAAACAGCCCCCTACCAAGCGTCATCCGTAGGCCTATTTCAAAGGCTATGATGGTAACTTCCCACTGCTCAAATCAGGGTCGCGAGAGATTTTCCCGCCGACCTCAAAATTTTGTGACACTGGACTCCCCGTGTGGCGTGTTGAGTGATTCGGCTAAGCAACTAGCGAGTAGTAGTAGTAAACTCTGCATATTAGGTTTGATCGAAGTCAAACTTCCTAGAGTTTGACCAAGTTTATAGAAAAATATAAACACTTACCATAACAAATATGTATGATGTGAAAGTACATTCAATAATGAATCTAATGGTATTTATTTGTTATTGTATATGTTAATATTTTTTGTTATAAGCTTTCTGAGAGTTTACAAAACTTGACTTTGACCAATGCTAATACGCGGACTTAAATAAAAATGGAGGGAGTACACATTTGTTTTCTTAGTTTGTAGTTAACTAATCATTTGTTGAAATTGTGAAATAAATATATTAGGCTATTGACTTCGAATGTAATGGTCTATACAATTCAATAGTTACAATCATTGTCGAATTCCAAGATGTATACAAGGTCTATAGTACTTCACAACATGCTCAAACTCACATAATCCCAGTCAAATGAGAATCTAAATGCATTTCATAGTCATTACTTTGTAGGATGCAACAAAAACAACCATAACTCTACATCAGCCATTATAGAAGCAACATTTTGACATATCCCAATGTGTGAATGAAAGGTGTAGAGAGAGCTTTTGAAGATGGAGCAGATAGGGCGGGAAAGATTGTATGTATGTGGACGAGAGAGTAGGAGACAAACCTAACAAGACAGAGAGAGAGATAGAGAGAGAAAGAGAGAGGAGGAAGTTAGGTCTGTGAGAAAGATGGATACATGTAATATACATGAGATGCGTGTGCATCTGGATTCTGTATACGAGGAAGGAGAAGAGACAACATGTTTGATGAGAGAGCTGGAAAAACATGGACAAGAGGGGAAGGATCTCGTGGGTTGAGGGATTGACAATTTTGTGCGGGGGAGAAAGGGATTGGCAATTTTGTGCAAGAGAGAGAGAGGGTGGGGGGAGGAGTCAGTCAGCCATCGTCACATCACCCTGCTTCCAAATGACCCCTCATTCTCTAGAGCGATGTGGTCGCCGTCTTCAATCTGCTCGATGCCCTCTTTGAAGATTGAGGTGTTGTGCATGTTGGGGTGCAAAGAAGCACAAGCGAGAGTGGTCGCCGTATAACCTTGGATGGGGATGAATTGTGTGCTCGGGGGAGTGTGTGTGTGTGTGTTGTGCTGCGTGTGTCTGTGTGTGTGTGTTAGATATTGAGAGAAAACAAACCTAAGGAGAGAAATGGGTATTCACGAAGAGATTGTGCGGGCCTTGAGGTGGGCAGGGGCCGGGTGAGGGTGTCAAAATGTGCGCGTTGATGCATGTGTTGCATGCGACCGTGCGAGGGACGGACGAATCGAGAGAGATGGTTGTTGTGTTACGGATGCTCCTCTCTCCGTCTCTCTCTCTCCCTCTCTCTCTCTCTCTCACACACACACACACACAAGTAAACTAGAAGACCATTCTCTCATGTATACACAACGTATTGGCATCTGTCTATGTCTCACTCATGCATGATCATTTGCACATTCACACATCTCTATGTCTGTATCACACGCACACCATCTCCATATTGCCCTTCCGCCACAACACACACATGGACACATACACACGTTCTCTCTTAGTCACACACACAAAATCAGTATTAAAAAAAACTAGGGCGCACCTAAAACGTCCAAATCCAAATAAACACGAACTGGAGCTAAATTCAAATATATGGAAATATTGCAGCGTCAAGAACTTTCACAGGAAAAAAAGTTGAGTAATATTCGAGGATTGTTTTCACACACACAAAAAGGTTCGGTGGAGGTCCTTCGAGCGTGACACAGTGACGCATTGTTTGATCGACTACGCATCAGCGGTTCACGCGCTTGCACATGATTCCGTATCGTGGCTATGGTACTAACTAATAAAAGTGCTGCCTAAGTCTAATGTTTACGTGTACTAGTATGGTTTTCTTTTAAGTTTGACCAACCTTATATATAAAACTAAAGTAAACTCCCACACGCGCACTCATCAATGTTCCACCGCCGCTGTTGCGCATGCCGGCGCCCGCCTGCTCCGGCCAAACAATTTCTCACCCATCACCGCCTTGTCACCGCCATCCCTGTGCCATGAAGCCGAAGGCTCGCCCGCTCACGTCGTCTGCAGTCCCTCCCTGTGATGCCGCCGCGCTGCCAAGCACGCGAGCAGCTGGTGGAGCCGCGTCTATGCATGCATCGTACGAAGAGGAGGATGAGCGTGTGCTCCAACACGCCGGCGAGGAGGAACTAGCGTGTCATTGTCGTCTCCGCCCGCGCGGAGGAGGCGCGCATGGTGGCTGTCACGGTGGAAGCCGGTCGCACGCGCGTCGAGCCCGCAAACCAGGTGCGGACGCGGAATCTACCTTCGAGACCTTGAATGCCACGTGGATCCTGCAATCTGAAGGAGCAATTTGGGTCAGTCAACTCATGTGAGCCATTTGATGCAACATGGATGGCTAGAAGGGCTTCTACCACCTCTTCTGCCGTCTTATTCCTTCGCTCCATCGAACTTCTTTCACAAATCGACTGACCCAAATTATACTACTAGTACGAACGTATTAAGTATAGTAGGAACACAAAGATACGAGCAGTAGTACCAACTGCAAGAAGAACAGTACCAAGACATAGTACTAGTACTATTGTACGTACTAAAGAGTTCAAATAACGAGAAAGAACATAAACATAGTTCTACTGGGGCCTCAGCACAACACACCCTTGAAAATAAACTAAGCAACTAGTCCGCTTGACACTGAAGTAGAACCAGCATGAGCGATGGCACTGCCACCTACTCGGAGTCTGAGTCCACGTCCTCGACTTCGTCCTCGTCCCTCTTCCTCTTCCTCTTTGCTGACGCTTCTTTGCTTGAACCGGACACTGGGCTCTGCTTCTTCATCCAACCCTTGTAGATATTTAAACAAAGGTAGGCATCCATTGCTGCGTACAGGATGTGATCTTCATCTAATGTCTTCGACTCCCATGCATGATGAAACTCGTGATGAGGTTTATTCAGTTTAGCGTACGAAGGATCAATCATGGCTGCTTCCAGGGTCAACATTGAAGGTTGAGAGGAGGACACCGGGCTTGCCTTCTGGAGATCGAAGGGCTGGCCTACAACGAGACCTATCCGACGCAGGACATCCCTATTGTTCTTAAAGCCTACAGTAACGAATTTCACTCTTTTGTCCTTGAGGAAGTTCTTAAAATCCTGGCACTCAACGTCGGCATGGCATATGTGGTAGACCAAGCAAACATTATGTACGCAAACATGGATCACGACGGGCTTCTTCCTCTCTTCGTCCTTTAGATCCGTCTCTCGTCCCAGGAGTGTGGTGTACTCAACATCTAGCCCAGCGACCCACTCATCCATTGAACTGTTGAACATGCGTAGGAAGCGAGCAAGCCATGCTTTCACCGTCTCGGATCCACGTGTGTAGATGACGATGAACTGATCGCCGGTGATGGCTCTAACCTGGTACTCAGCAGCGACCATGGAGATTTGGGAGGCCATGGATTTTGGAGGAGGGTTAGGAGAAGTTGACTGTTGTACCCCGCAAAAAAACTGGGAGCGAACTAATGTGAAAGGACGGGACGACTGGGAGTGAACTGTTGTAAGGTAGAAGATGGGGACGAGTAGGGCGTGGGGTTGCTGGCTTGCCCAGTGGATAAACGGCTGCAAGCCCCCAAAGAGTTCTCGAGAACTATGCGGGACCCACTAGATGTCATGTCTACTAGACCCATATCGTAGGCCTGATGGTATAGCTTCTGCCTGTTCGCACGCCATGTCGGCGTGTGGATGTAACTTCACTTAATTCAGTCAAACATCGCGCCTCCCATGACCTTCGCCTCCCTCGCGCGGTCGCGCCCTTTGAGACTTCGACCGGCTATAAATGAGCAAAATTTTTGCCTTTTTTTAGACAAGCAAATTTTTTTTGCCTACTCCGCATGCATGATACTCCCTCTGGTCCTTTTTATTCCCGTTAACCATTTGCAAAGTGTTTGACCAAATTTATACTTTTTTTGAACACCGCCTTATATTAATTAACCAGCCACACGAGTACACTCATTCGATACAATATTCACCACACAGGGCGGTATGTTATTTACAAGAATACCATCTAATCTATTGTCAAAGCTATACATAGCGATTAAGTGTGCTACCTTATTGGCCGAATGGCTAATCTTTGACAATTAAAGATTGTTGATCAACTTCGAGATGCTCAATGCTTTCATCTTCAGGTCACGCATAGCAGACCTATCATAGTCCCCCGATGCAAAAGACGCTACCACAAAAGCGCAATCGGTCTCTAAAATTACAGGATTATGAAGAGAAATACCTATGTAGAGACCGGCAATGCAAGCCCTAAGCTCTGCTTCCTCGACGCTTTGACAGGCATCAATGAAATCCCACGACCAAATTTATACTAAAAATATCAATATCTACAATACTGATTATAATGAGTATAAGAACTACGTTTTATAATGAGTGTAAAAATATTGATTTGACATTGTGAATGTTGACACATTTTTCTATAAGTCTCGTGAAAGTAGAGGTACATTGACTTCAGACAAAACATAAATGCATAATGCAGAGTAGTTCCTCCGCCCAGGTGCGTGCCATGTCCTATCTTGTCATCACAACAAGGTTAGCTATTAGAGTACCACTACCTCCCTTCTAGTTTAAAGGGCTCGATTCAAAATTTTCACCTACTCTTAGCAAGATAGTAGAGGCGGTGGAATAGTTTTTGAAGTCTGCAAAAGTACTCAACTAGTGTTGTCGTTCTTCACAAAAAAACTGTGTTTACCAATGCATGCATGAATACTAGTTACTCTAACCCCCCTCTCTTCTTTAATTCTTTGCCACATCAGCATGTTTGCTATTCCTATGTGCATGATACCAGCTAAGATACCACCATTATGGCCAGCCTTAATCATCGCATGCAATAATTTAGTGCACCTTCAAATATGAACATGTGTGGGGCGTGTATGTTTTTAATGACTTGAGACTATACCTAGCCCGGCATGCAAGACGACTTATTATGCACCATTCCCCATACCTGCAGGAAACCCGTTCGTCTCCAAATCTTTTCCTCTCCATGTGTGGAAACAATATGCCTGCCAAACTCTCCTTCTCCCTCCGGCGGTCCCACCACTCCACCCCATGTGAAAAAATCTGCATGCATGACTCTCCTCCCCCCACGCGCGTCCAATCCGTTGTGACCAGCAATACTTACACCCCTTCGCTCCCCCGTAATTTAGTCCAACAAATATGCCTACGTAGCTGTTACTTAACTGCAGGTGCATTGGGTCACTGACATATGGGCCCAACAGGGGTCTGGCCCACATGTCAGTGACGCAACTGGACCTGCAGTTAAGTCAGTGCAGCTCAGTCCATATCTTACGTAGGTGTGCCATTGCTCGCTATAAATACTGCGCCTCCCACGACATCTCTATCTCCTCCTCCTCACGTTCACGTTCATCGCTATCTCCTCCCCTCCCTCTCATGTTGACCACCATGGCATCGCCCCTCCCAAGCCCTAGGAGCCCCTCGCTGCACCGCGCGGACGGTCACGCGTCGTTGTTCCGTTCCTCGCCACCACTAGTCGAGGAGGACGCGTCGGTGTTCCACTCCTCGCCGCTACGCGACGCATCGCAGTTCCATTCCTCACCGCCACTAGTCGAGGAGGACGCATCGGCGCTCCGCTCCTCGCCGCGACGCGTCGAGGTGGACGCGTCGGCGTTCCCAATCTCGCCAGCACACGCGCCGGAGGACGTGTCGGCTCCTCGCTACGAGGAGAACATCGCGCCGCCCGCCGAGCCCCCCAGCCTTGAGGAGCTTTGGAAAGAAATGGATGTTGCCTTGTGGGAGGCTTTGCCTCTAGTAGAGCGCGCCAAAATAGAGGCGAAGAAGAAGGTCGAGGAAGAGAAGCGCACCGCGGAACAAGCTGCGTGGGAGGCCTATGTCGCGTCCGAGAGAGTCAGGCAATTGGCTCTTTGGCAGAAGGCTCGTGCGAGGGCCGTGAGGGTGGCGGAGGATGCCCGTGCTGACGCCCTGAGTGCAGTCGGGCCCAAGCGCCTCATCTACGCCTGGCGGTACGTGGACCGGGTCCATGCTTCCAGCGAGGAGGAGTACCTGTTGGCGCCGGATCACCACATCGGTGAGATCGCGCTCGCCCGCCGGCAAGCCGCCAATCAGCACCTCGCGAGTTGCGAGGCTAAGGAAGAGGCTTTGTGTCGGCGCGCTGGGAAATGGCCGCGCACCAGGGCACTCGTGGCGCGCCGCAAGCGCTCCTGCGAGCGCCGTGGCTTTTAGAAGGAGTATAATTTTTGTTTCGTAAGGCGATCTCATTAGTTTTGGGACGCAAATGATAAATCCCGAACATTCAGGAATTTTTAGCGTCCTTAATTAAGTATGTAAAAGGGAAAGTGTGGAAACCTTGTGTATTCATACGCATTTTGCAAGTACGTGCATATAGCACAAACTTTACTATATACTATCGCACTACACGTCTCTCTCGATATATGCTTGCAGACTGTGCTACTCCCTCCGTCCAGGTCAATAAGTCATCTTTGGTTATGCACCGTGACCAAGAAGGATGGAAGACTTATACACCTAGATGGAGGGAGTACTACTATTACTTATGTACGTGCAAATGCATGTTTTAACATTACAATGCGGTTTTTGTAAAAGTAGAAAAACAACACTAGTCAAGCTTGTGAAACGATTCAATGCAAAACAAATGCAAAAATTCTCGTTCGATTGTTTACTTTTAGCTTCCTTCTCTGTGGCTATTTCTCTGTCGTACTTTGTACGGAGTATCTCACTGGTTGGAAAGGCATGCAAATTCCCAAACCGCTTCCTACACACTGTATCGAATTTTTTGCCTAACAAGTTGTGTCGTGCAATTGGAATTCCAACTTGAGTACTACTACTAGTAGGAGTACCAGGGGCCAATTCTTTTAGGCTTCTAGATTAGTAATCCCATAACTACTACCTCCGTCCTGGTTTATTGGCCCCCCTTGTAATTTGTGTCAAATTTTGATCATAAATTTAACTAATGAAATGTTAGTGCATGTCACATGCACTACTCCGTCCGTCTAGGTGAGTAAGTCATCTTAGGCTGTGCACCGTGACCAAGGAGGAGGAGAAAACGAGAAACGTTAATGTTTATTTGCTGATTAATAGTATTGCATGCAATGAACTAACCACAGCATGTCGTGTTTCATATCTCAAGTCATTAAAAGCATGCACACTCTTTATCTCTTATTGGTTGATATGTCAAGAAACAACAAACGAGGTAGAAGTTAATGCACTGCACCTAAGTGTTTTGGGATTATTTGGTTTTTGTAAGATGACTTACACACCTAGACGGAGGGATTACAATGGTGAGGAATAAACCCGTTAAATCTTTGGTCAAAATTTAGCACAAATTACAATGGTGAGGAATAAACCAGGATGGAGTAGTAGTTTAGAAGCCCAGATAAATGAGTGAGGCGCCTTATTGTTTGTAACATCCCAAATTTTCAATTTGGAATGTTATACACTAGATCATCATGCATATCATATTTCTTGCATCTTTGGTTGACCCTAGAAATTTCACGCAACTCAAGGACCCACGGAGAGAGTTGGAGATTTCGTTATTTTCATATTTGAGAGTTTTCTCAAGTTTTGAAAAGGGGATCATTTGATTTATTTATTTCATCTTCAATAATTTTTCCTATATCAAAAATATAAGAGAGGAATAATATGACTTTCCCAAAATTGAGGAAAAATGAAAGATTTAATGAATAAGTCAAATTTTGGATTTTTCCGGAGTTTTGTTTGCATTTTATCTGGATAGGGAAAAATGCGCGTTTTCAAAAATTGCATTTTAGGCCCGTAGTAAAGTTCATTTTGTTCGACTCATTTTTAGGAGTCGGGGAAAATTTACTTTAGAATTTTTGGAGTTCGTTTAGATTTTCTTTTCTGTGTTTTTCGGCGCGCGAAACCGTTTAAAAAAAACCCGCAGGCCAGCCGGGCAAAAGGCCCAGCCAGCCGGCCACCGCCCAGCCTCCCGCGCGCCGCGCGCCTGGAGCAGGAGCAAGCCGCCGCCGCCTCTTGCTTAGGCCGAATCCTAGTAGGATTCTTAGCCTCTTTCCTTTGTTCCGTTTTCCTTTTTCTTCTAGGACTCTTTTTCCTATTCTATTTCTTGTCCCCTACCCCAAGTCTCCTCTCCCCTCCCCAATATAAATACCCCAACACCTCCCCCTCTAAACCCATCAAATCAAACCCCAAGCCCCAAGCCCCAAGCCCTCCACCGCACCCCGCCCCGCGCCCTACACCGCCCCGCGCCACCCCACACCCGCGCCGCCGCCGCACCTTGCCCACGCCGCCGCCGCACCTTGCCCACGCCGCCGCCGCCCTACGCCGTCGCCGGAGCCCCTCGCCGGAGGTTGCCCCGCGTCTCTTTTCCTCAGATCGTTTTCTTGTAATCGTTCCGATTCTTTTCTTCTCTTCCGATTCATTTTCTAAATCGGTTTTTCGTTTCGGTTTTCTACTCCGAAACCCTAGATCGGATTCGTTTTCTTTTCCGTTTTAGTTGCCTTTGGACCGTTCGCCGAACCGTTCGTCCTAACGAATGTGATCACCGGATTCTTTCCCGGTTAACGACGTCCGTTCGTTTAACCGTTCTTCTTTTTCTTCTCATCGGATTTATTCCGCGATC
>NC_057797.1:194001491-194090218 GCF_018294505.1 Triticum aestivum
CGCCGTTTGTTTTTCCGCTTCTTTGTTCGGTTCGTTCTTTCTTTGCAACCGGAGTTCTTAAGTTGAACTACCTGGTTCGTTCTCTTGTTCGAGTTTTACCTGTGCATTAGATGAGTTCTTATTGTATGCTTGTTGTTTGTCTGCGATAGATCACCCGGATTGCGCCGCCTGTTACTTCGAAACCCTAGGTCTCGCGGATCATCAGCAAGGCAAGTAACACTTTGATCATACCTTTTCTACAACCCATGTTTTATTGCATTAGATCAATCCTCACACATTGCATGATTAGGATCTAATTAAATTGTGGGATGGGAAGTAGATGAGGTAGTACCTATTACCTGTATTACTATGAAACCTTTGGGAGTTACTTCTACGTTTGCTTATTATGCCATGCTATGCTAGTAGACGTGGATTGGGTGAGTGATATCCATGACAGATGTGAGTATCGTTAATTAATGGTTTATCTAAGGTGGCAACTTAAACACACATCTGGGTGGATTGAGGCACCTGATGTCTATCAGGACTTGCCTGTTTTTTTCGGACCGCCACCCAGGCTCAAAGGGATCATAAGATCTTTCATGCTAGAAACTCCCGTGTGCAGCCACAAGCCATTATGGGCTCTGGCATAGTTGACTAAGTCGCGCGAACTCTTACAGGGTGGACTAGCAGATGTAGGGGTTGTAGGTGGTACGGTCTACCCCACATGTATGGTGCTAGCGCTTCTGAAAGACTGTGTCTCGGTCATCCGTCTTCTCAAACACCTTGTAGTGCGAGAAACCAAACGGAGGCGATCGAGTCTTGTGGGGAAAAGTGCGCAAACCTCTGCAGAGTGTACAAACTAATCATGATTAGCCGTGTCCCCGGTTATGGACAACTTGAGTATCTAGTACTTGAATATCGTGTGAATCTCAACATGTTACTTCTAATTAATGTTGTTGGGTTTTATTTATTTTTAATTGGGATTGAGAATGCTGTCAACCATTCTCAATGTTTCACAACCACCATGATAGTTAAATAAATTTATTCCTTTGCAGTAGGGAAAAACTGGCTTTACGCAAAACTGTAACCATAGAGCTTTCCACCAGCCAAATATGCATATAGTATAGCTGTTTCATTCCATTACTCTCTATGTGTTACTTTGCCAGCATATTCCATGTGCTGACCCGTTTCGGGCTGCAACTTCTCATGTTGCAGACTTTTCAGACAACGATTGAGGTGTTTTTTTAGGTCGTGGTTCTATACTCAGTGATGCCGTTGGAGTTGATGGACCCATTTATCTTCCAAGTCTTCCGCTGTTATCGACACTAGATGGCCTTAAGCCATTTTTACTGTAATAAGTTCTCTTTTGAGACAACGATGTAATAAGTGTGTGATTGCCACTCTGCTATAAATCCTTCGATGTACTATGTGGTGTCAGCATTACTGATCCAGGGATGACACCCGAGCACAGTAGGCTTGATCCATTCGGGTCGGGTCGCCACAGAGATGGTATCAGAGCACACGCTGACTGTAGGACACGACCACTAAGTTAAAGCCATAGATCACCATTCTCTTCTCATTTTCTAACTCCTCATCTTTTCTACTCTTTTAGGATGACGCATGCGAAGATTAAGTATGCTCAACCGGATGAAGGCACACCATTTGGATTGCACTTGAAGGAAGTCACCAAGTACCTGAACATTGGATTACCAAGCTTCACGGGAACCTTCAACGCCACTCTGCCTGAAGAGGAGCACTGGAAGATTCAAGCTCACGTTCCGGGAAGGACATTCGCGCCAATCACGAAGCCTATAGATAGTGTTTTCAATGCACCAACCTGGAGTCTGGGAAGGAGCATGGCAGCTCATATCACCATAGGACGCATTGGAGAAGTTTACCAAGAAGACCTCAAGGACACTATCTACCAGATTTGCGGACGCCGAGATGAACAATGGGAGTTAGCCAGCACCAAGAAGGATAGATCCATTGCATCATTCATCCAGGAGTTAAACCAGCACATTCGACGCCACGAGAACCAGATGTGCAATGACATGATAGAGTTGAAGAATGCGAAGGCAAGGATCATCGAGCTAGAAGGAGGACTGAAGTCTACACGCAAGGACTACATGGATGAGATCATAGCTCTAGCAAGACACAATATCGATCTTAAGCAGGAGATTGAAGAACTCAAGAGGAAGTTAGCATCCCAGGAGGACGACGAGTACGTCGCATGTCCGGACAACTACATCATCATCGACGACACCTATTCGGATCCAAGTGAACCCGACTTTGAAGACGAAGCTGGAGTAGATATCATGGAGTCTTCCATCGGTTCAAATTTCTAGATGACCACCAGATAGTAGTAGTATTCCCCCATGTAAACATTAGTTCGAGCACTTTTGCGATAGCTTTAGATCGTTTGTAAGCCCTTGTTTGATTGAATGAAGTGATTTTGTGTGCATTTGCTCTTGTGCATTAGGGTAGTGTTTTCTCTTTAGACCTCACTCTATTCTTAATTCTCATCTTTTCTAAACCCTTAAATGCCTCCGAGACATGACCTCGGATTTACCATTAAGGATTGGTAACTATGTTTTTCCCTCAGACCTAATAGTATTGGGATCTCAAGGATTGGATGTGATATTAGGCATGGATTGGTTATCAAAGTATGAAGGGAATATTGAGTGTGCTAGTAAGTCAATTTTGCTTACCACACCAGAAGGAAGAAGGATCAAGTATGTATCCCGGCATGTGCCAAACATGACACAAGTAAATTCCTTATCAGGAGTTGTGCAGGAGGAAGTACCATGGTAAAGGATTTTCCTGATGTATTCTCTGAGGAATTACCAGGCATGCCACCGGATAGAGACATTGAGTTTTTGATTGAGTTATTGCCAGGCACTGGGCCAATATCGAAGCGACCGTACCGGATGCCAGCAAAGGATTTGGTGGAAATTAAGAATCAGATTAAGGAGTTATTGGATAAAGGTTACATTCGCCCAAGTTCTTCGCCTTGGGGATCACCCGTACTTCTAGTGGAAAAGAAGGATGGATCATTAAGGATGGTTGTAGATTATCGGGGATTGAATGAAGTAACCATCAAGAATAAGTACCCACTGCCAATGATCAACGATCTGTTTGATCGGTTGCAAGGAGCTAAAGTGTTTTCCAAGATCGATTTGCGATCAGGGTACCATCAGTTGAAGATTCGAGAGCAGGACATACCTAAGACAGCATTCACCACGAGATATGGACTGTATGAGTATACCGTTATGTCATTTGGATTGACTAACGCACCTGCCTATTTTATGAACCTGATGAACAAAGTGTTTATGGAGTTTTTGGATAAGTTCATCGTAGTGTTCATTGATGACATCCTGGTTTATTCAAAGAATGAAGAGGGGCATAAGGAACATTTGCGTTTGGTTTTGGAGAAACTAAGGGAACATTAGTTATACGCCAAATTCAGCAAATGTGAGTTTTGGTTGAAGGAAGTTGGATTCCTCGGACACGTTATATCCGGAGAAGTTATAGCAGTTGACCCCAGAAAGGTTGAGACCGTAACCGAATGGGAAGCACCAACAACAGTTGGAGAGATCCGGAGTTTTCTTGGACTCGCAGGATACTACCGGAGGTTCATTGAGAACTTTTCAAAGATTGCAAAGCCTATGACTGAATTGTTGAAGAAGGATACTAAGTTCAATTGGACTGAGGAGTGTGAGGCTAGTTTCCAGGAGTTGAAGAAACGTTTGGTCACCTCACCAGTATTGATTTTGCCAGATCAGACCAAGGATTATGAGGTGTATTGCGACGCTTCACGCCGAGGACTTGGAGCAGTGCTTATGCAGCAAGGAAGAGTTGTTTCGTATGCTTCATGGCAACTGAAGCCTCATGAGTTGAATTATGCCACGCATGATTTGGAGTTAGCAGCCGTAGTGCATGCATTGAAGACGTGGAGACATTTCCTCATTGGAAATCATTGTGAGGTGTACACGGATCACAAGAGTTTGAAGTACATTTTCACGCAGAAGGAGTTGAACCTCAGACAAAGGAGATGGTTGGAGCTCATCAAGGATTATGACATGAGATTGCATTACCATCCCGGAAAAGCTAATGTAGTAGCTGATGCATTGAGCCGTAAGAGCCATGTCAATACTTTAAATGACGGGGAAAATACCCAAGGAGTTAGCAGAAAACCTTCGTGAGCTATGTTTGGAAATAGTTTCGAGAGGCTATGTAGCAGCATTGGAGATTCAGTCAACATTGATGGATAAGATCAGAGAAGCTCAGAAATCCGACAAGGAGATTTTTGCTATAAAGGAGAAAATGAGTAAAGGAAAAGCAAAGGGATTTCGTGAGGATGAGCACGATACCCTATGGTTTGAGGACCGTGTTTATGTGCCCAATGACCCGGAGATCAGGAAGTTGATTTTGCAGGAGGCACATGATTCACCGTATTCGATTCACCCAGGGAATACCAAGATGTATTTGGATTTGAATGGAAACATTCTGGTGGACCGGAATGAAGAAGGATATTGCAGCATATGTAGCAGTTTGTGACGTATGTCAGAGAGTAAAGGCAGAGCATCAGAAGCCAGCAGGATTGTTACAACCATTGCCGATACCCGAATGGAAGTGGGATAAGATAGGCATGGATTTTATCACAGGACTACCCCGGACGAAAGCAGGCTATGACTCGATATGGGTAGTAGTTGATCGTTTGACGAAGGTAGCACATTTTATTCCAGTTAAGACCACTTACACCAGTGCTAAGTTGGCGAAGATATACATGACTAGGATCATATGTTTGCATGGAGTTCCAAGGAGTATCGTATCAGATAGAGGAACCCAGTTTACCTCGAAGTTTTGGAATCAGTTGCATGAAACTTTAGGAACCAGACTAGAGTTCAGCACAGCTTTTCATCCGCAGACAGATGGATAGACCGGGAGAGTCAATCAGATTTTGGAGGATATGCTGAGAGCTTGTGCACTAGATTATGGATCTAGCTGGGATGATAACTTGCCATATGCGGAGTTTTCTTATAACAACAGCTATCAAACCAGTTTGAAGATGGCACCTTTCGAAGCTTTATACGGAAGGAGGTGCAGGACACCGTTGTCATGGGACGAAGTTGGAGACCGTCAATTCTTTGGACCAGATTTGATTAAGGAGTCTGAACGGAAAGTTAAGTTGATTCACGATAGGCTCAAGGTAGCCCAGTCCAGGCAGAAGAGCTATGCAGATTCTAAACGTAAGGAGACAGTCTACGAAACCGGAGACAGAGTTTATCTTCGAGTATCCCCACTTCGAGGAGTTAAGCGCTTTGGAGTTAAGGGAAAGTTAGCACCGCGTTTCGTTGGACCATACAAGATCTTGCAACGTATGGGAGAAGTCGCTTATAAGTTGGAATTACCAGAGGGACTGTCAGGAGTTCATGATGTATTCCATGTTTCTCAGCTGAAGAGATGTCATGCCGAGATGGCAGAGATACCACTAAGAGATACAGTGCCACTCGAAGCGATTCAGTTGAAGGATGACCTAACATATGAGGAGAAGCCAGTCAAGATTCTCGAGTTTGCCAGCAGAGTTACTCGCAGCAAGGTTATCAAGTTTTGCAAAGTTCAGTGGAACCACCACTCAGAGGATGAAGCCACCTGGGAGAGAGAAGAATATTTGCTCAAGGACCACCCTCACCTATTTTCTAGCCAACCCGAATCTCGAGGGCGAGATTCATCTTAAGGGGGGTAGGTTTGTAACATCCCAAATTTTCAATTTGGAATGTTATACACTAGATCATCATGCATATCATATTTCTTGCATTTTTGGTTGACCCTAGAAATTTCACGCAACTCAAGGACCCATGGAGAGAGTTGGAGATTTCGTTATTTTCATATTTGAGAGTTTTCTCAAGTTTTGAAAAGGGGATCATTTGATTTATTTATTTCATCTTCAATAATTTTTCCTATATCAAAAATATAAGAGAGGGAATAATATGACTTTCCCAAAATTGAGCAAAAATGAAAGATTTAATGAATAAGTCAAATTTTGGATTTTTCCAGAGTTTTGTTTGCATTTTATTTGGATAGGGAAGAATGCGCGTTTTCAAAAATTGCATTTTAGGCCCGTAGTAAAGTTCATTTTGTTCGACTCATTTTTAGGAGTCGGGGAAAATTTACTTTAGAATTTTTGGAGTTCGTTTAGATTTTCTTTTCTGTGTTTTTCGGCGCGCGAAACCGTTTAAAAAAAACCCGCAGGCCAGCCGGGCAAAAGGCCCAGCCAGCCGGCCACCGCCCAGCCTCCCGCGCGCCGCGCGCCTGGAGCAGGAGCAAGCCGCCGCCGCCTCTTGCTTAGGCCGAATCCTAGTAGGATTCTTAGCCTCTTTCCTTTGTTCCGTTTTCCTTTTTCTTCTAGGACTCTTTTTCCTATTCTATTTCTTGTCCCCTACCCCAAGTCTCCTCTCCCCTCCCCAATATAAATACCCCAACACCTCCCCCTCTAAACCCATCAAATCAAACCCCAAGCCCCAAGCCCCAAGCCCTCCACCGCACCCCGCCCCTCGCCCTACACCGCCCCGCGCCACCCCACACCCGCGCCGCCGCCGCACCTTGCCCACGCCGCCGCCGCACCTTGCCCACGCCGCCGCCGCCCTACGCCGTCGCCGGAGCCCCTCGCCGGAGGTTGCCCCGCGTCTCTTTTCCTCAGATCGTTTTCTTGTAATCGTTCCGATTCTTTTCTTCTCTTCCGATTCATTTTCTAAATCGGTTTTTCGTTTCGGTTTTCTACTCCGAAACCCTAGATCGGATTCGTTTTCTTTTCCGTTTTAGTTGCCTTTGGACCGTTCGCCGAACCGTTCGTCCTAACGAATGTGATCACCGGATTCTTTCCCGGTTAACGACGTCCGTTCGTTTAACCGTTCTTCTTTTTCTTCTCATCGGATTTATTCCGCGATCATGATCTCAGATCCGATCTTCGTTCTAGTTTATCTTCTCGCTCGTTTATCAGAATCAGGTGATTCAAGCGCCTGGAGTTTCGTTTCGAAACCGCCGTTCCGTCTAATCAACTTAAACACGTTTTTGCACCGGTAAAATTTAACCTAGATTCAACTTGCTAGAACCGAGTTGTTTTCTTTCGCCGTTTGTTTTTCCGCTTCTTTGTTCGGTTCGTTCTTTCTTTGCAACCGGAGTTCTTAAGTTGAACTACCTGGTTCGTTCTCTTGTTCGAGTTTTACCTGTGCATTAGATGAGTTCTTATTGTATGCTTGTTGTTTGTCTGCGATAGATCACCCGGATTGCGCCGCCTGTTACTTCGAAACCCTAGGTCTCGCGGATCATCAGCAAGGCAAGTAACACTTTGATCATACCTTTTCTACAACCCATGTTTTATTGCATTAGATCAATCCTCACACATTGCATGATTAGGATCTAATTAAATTGTGGGATGGGAAGTAGATGAGGTAGTACCTATTACCTGTATTACTATGAAACCTTTGGGAGTTACTTCTACGTTTGCTTATTATGCCATGCTATGCTAGTAGACGTGGATTGGGTGAGTGATATCCATGACAGATGTGAGTATCGTTAATTTAATGGTTTATCTAAGGTGGCAACTTAAACACACATCTGGGTGGATTGAGGCACCTGATGTCTATCAGGACTTGCCTGTTTTTTTTCGGACCGCCACCCAGGCTCAAAGGGATCATAAGATCTTTCATGCTAGAAACTTCCCGTGTGCAGCCACAAGCCATTATGGGCTCTGGCATAGTTGACTAAGTCGCGCGAACTCTTACGGGGTGGACTAGCAGATGTAGGGGTTGTAGGTGGTACGGTCTACCCCACATGTAAGGTGCTAGCGCTTCTGAAAGACTGTGTCTCGGTCATCCGTCTTCTCAAACACCTTGTAGTGCGAGAAACCAAACAGAGGCGATCGAGTCTTGTGGGGAAAAGTGCGCAAACCTCTGCAGAGTATACAAACTAATCATGATTAGCCGTGTCCCCGGTTATGGACAACTTGAGTATCTAGTACTTGAATATCGTGTGAATCTCAACATGTTACTTCTAATTAATGTTGTAGGGTTTTAATTATTTTTAATTGGGATTGAGAATGCTGTCAACCATTCTCAATGTTTCACAACCACCATGATAGTTAAATAAATTTATTCCTTTGCAGTAGGGAAAAACTGGCTTTACGCAAAACTGTAACCATAGAGCTTTCCACCAGCCAAATATGCATATAGTATAGCTGTTTCATTCCATTACTCTCTATGTGTTACTTTGCCAGCATATTCCATGTGCTGACCCGTTTCGGGCTGCAACTTCTCATGTTGCAGACTTTTCAGACGATGATTGAGGTGTTTTTTTTAGGTCGTGGTTCTATACTCAGTGATGCCGTTGGAGTTGATGGACCCATTTATCTTCCAAGTCTTCCGCTGTTATCGACACTAGATGGCCTTAAGCCATTTTTACTGTAATAAGTTCTCTTTTGAGACAACGATGTAATAAGTGTGTGATTGCCACTCTGCTATAAATCCTTCGATGTACTGTGTGGTGTCAGCATTACTGATCCAGGGATGACACCCGAGCACAGTAGGCTTGATCCATTCGGGTCGGGTCGCCACATTGTTACTCTCCACTGTGACTAGTTTTGTGGGAAAGCTGGGGAAGCCGCCAAAAGAACTGGCCCTAGGAGTAGTAGCTAGGGATCGAGTGTGTGAGATGAACCGGATAAAGTAAATGCAGAGAGATGAAATGCAAAAAAGACGGAGGGATGTGATGGTTGATTGTCTGTTTATTTTACCAGGCCACTTATTACTGGGAGTGGTTGAGTTTTGTGATATGACGGCGTTACTGCCGCGCCACGAGCGGGGTGAGAGGTGAGACTCCCATGCAGTGCCGCACTCTACACTTGTACTACATCGGTCGTGGTTTATTAGTCCCCCATTGAATTTGACTGAAGATTTAACTGACAAAATGTTAGTGCATGTCAACAAAAATAAATCGTTGGATTCGTATTTGAACATAGTTTTGAATGATATAATTTTAGGTGACATGCATGAGCATTTATCGTACTATATATAATGTTAGTTCAATTTTTGGTCGTACTAATCTATAGTAGTAAGGTGCCCGTGCGTTGCACCGAAGAGTGAAATGCATTGATGGGGGAGTTGTTTATTTTGACAAAGGATGTGGGGGTCATCTCATGTGTAACGGGTATCGATAGGTTTCTTCGTATATTATTTCATCTCTAGAGCTCACAAACATCCGGGTGAAATAGATAAAAAGGTATCTTTTGCAAACAAAAGCGTTCAACTGTTCAACCTGCATCCAAAACTTGTGAAGAAATAACACTTATTGTGCTTTGCAAGAAATGATCTTTAAGAATTAGTTTTTGAGTATCGATTGTTATACATGTTGGCTACAGATGACATGGCACTTTCTTATAGTCAACAGTTGGCTATACTTTTAAGTAATATTAACCATGCCCTTATACACCTAGATGGAGGGATTAAATCAGGATGACTTGCAAGTGGGCAGAGGAGATGTAAGAAATGGTTCATCGTAAGTCTTTCACAAGTACTATAGTAAAAATTCATACATGGAAGATTCTAGACTAAACCATAAACAGATACACTTTTATTCATGCGCGATACTCCAACAGAGCAAGATCCTGCATGGAAGTCTCCACATGCTTAGACAACGGATTACATTGAGCAAAGACTAATGATCAACATTTAACTTGATAATGCGTATGTCCATGTGAACCTCCTTGGAGTCCCCGCGCACCGCGTCGACGGGTAAAGGATGCCATGGGTTTTCCAAGTCCACATTGGCGGGATAGTCCCAGCTCCCCAGAGTCCAAATTCGTTCGATGAGGCCGATGTCGCCGCCCACGCGACCCGGAGGGGTAGTAACACTGACCACGCACCCGTACATCGGCCTCATGTCAGTGTTAGCGGCGTCACCCCTGACGCACATTACAGAGATGGGGCGGCGGCCTGCGCGGGCCTCGCCGGTGCCCACGATCAAGAGGAAGACGTTGTCATCCTCCTCCGAGACTAGCAGGTGGCGGTGATCCTCCAGCGACTCCGGCATGGTGAACGGGTAGCATGTCTCGTACTTGATGTTCTCCGCCAAGGGCCAGTAGTGACCGCTGCACGCATCCGTGAGGTGATGCACCATGTCCGCCAGCGAGCCACAGAACGGCATCGGGCACTCATAGCAGTGGACGAAGGGCTCCTTGGTGGCATCGACCAGGCCGTCCATGAAACAAGAGTGGCTGTAGGGGACGTTGTGCCAGTTGAATGTATGAGCAAGTTACTACGAGATTTAATCCGAATAAGCACAAAATAAATCATGACGGCTATAACAAAGATGAAACTAATCATGTGGACTAGCATAGTAGTAGGATACAGAGTAGAAACATGAATTCTACAACGATTTCGAACAGGAAGGACAGAAACTGTTGGAAATATGCCCTAGAGGCAATAATAAATTAGTTATTATTATATTTCCTTGTTCATGATAATTGTTTATTATCCATGCTAGAACTGTATTGATAGGAAACTCAGATACATGTGTGGATACATAGACAACACCATGTCCCTAGTAAGCCTCTAGTTGACTAGCTCGTTGATCAATAGATGGTTACGGTTTCCTGACCATGGACATTGGATGTCGTTGATGACAGGATCACATCATTAGGAGAATGATGTGATGGACAAGACCCAATCAAAAGCCTAGCACAAGATCGTGTAGTTTGTTTGCTAAAGCTTTTCTAATGTCAAGTATCATTTCCTTAGACCATGAGATTGTGCAACTCCCGGATTCCGTAGGAGCTTTGGGTGTACCAAACATCACAACGTAACTGGGTGGCTATAAAGGTGCACTGCGGGTATCTCCGAAAGTGTCTGTTGGGTTGGCACGAATCAAGACTAGGATTTGTCACTCCGTGTAACGGAGAGGTATCTCTAGGCCCACTCGGTAGGACATCATCATAATGTGCAGAATGTGACCAAGGAGTTGATCACGGGATGATGTGTTACGGAACGAGTAAAGAGAGTTGCCGGTAACGAGATTGAACGAGGTATCGGGATACCGATGATCGAATCTCGGGCAAGTATCGTACCGATAGACAAAGGGAATTGTATACGGGATTGATTAAATCCTCAACATCGTGGTTCATTCGATGAGATCATCGTGGAACATGTGGGAGCCAACATGGGTATCCAGATCCCGCTGTTGGTTATTGACCGGAGAGTCGTCTCGGTCATGTCTGTGTGTCTCCCGAACCCATAGGGTCTACACACTTAAGGTTCGATGACGCTAGGGTTGTAGAGATATTAGTATGCGGTAACCCGAAAGTTGTTCGGAGTCCCGGATGAGATCCCGGACGTCACGAGGAGTTCTGGAATGGTCCGGAGGTGAAGATTTATACATAGGAAGTCCAGTTTCGGCCATCGGGAAAGTTTCGGGGGTAATCGGTATTGTACCGGGACCACCGGAAGGGTCCCGGGGGTCCACCGGGTGGGGCCACCTATCCCGGAGGGCCCCATGGGCTGAAGTGGGATGGGAACCAGCCCCTAGTGCGCTGGTGCGCCCCCCATGGGCCTCCCCCTGCGCCTAGGGTTGGAAACCCTAGGGGTGGGGGCGCCCCACCTGACTTGGGGGGCAAGTCCCCCCTTGGCCGCTGCCCTCCCTTGGAGATTGGATCTCCTAGGGCCGGCGCCCCCCTAGGGGTCCTATATATAGTGGGGAGGGAGGGAGGGCAGCCGCACCCAAGTCCCTGGCGCCTCCCTCTCCCTCCGTGACACCTCTCCCTCTCGTTGGTGCTTGGCGAAGCCCTGCCGAGATCCCGCTGCTTCCACCACCATGCCGTCGTGCTGCTGGATCTCCATCAACCTCTCCTCTCCCCTTGCTGGATCAAGAAGGAGGAGACATCCCTCCGTTCCATACATGTGTTGAACGCGGAGGTGCCGTCCGTTCGGCGCTAGGATCATCGGTGATTTGGATCACGACGAGTACGACTCCATCAACCCCGTTCTCTTGAACGCTTCCGCTTAGCGATCTTCAAGGGTATGAAGATGCACTCCCTCTCTCTCGTTGCTAGTATCTCCTAGATTGATCTTGGTGACACGTAGGAAATTTTGAATTATTGCTACGTTCCCCAACAATGGCATCATGAGCTAGGTCTATGCGTAGATTCTATGCACGAGTAGAACACAAAGCAGTTGTGGGCGATGATTTGTTCAATTTGCTTACCGTTACTAGTCTTATCTTGATCCGGCGGCATTGTGGGATGAAGCGGCCCGGACCGACCTTACACGTACGCTTACGTGAGACTGGTTCCACCGACTGACATGCACTTGATGCATAAGGTGGCTGGCGGGTGTCTGTCTCTCCCACTTTAGTCGGATCGGATTCGATGAAAAGGGTCCTTATGAAGGGTAAATAGCAATTGGCATATCACCGTTGTGGTTTTGCGTAGGTAAGAAACGTTCTTGCTAGAAACCCATAGCAGCCACGTAAAACATGCAACAACAATTAGAGGACGTCTAACTTGTTTTTGCAGGGTATGCTATGTGATGTGATATGGCCAAAAGGATGTGATGAATGATATATGTGATGTATGAGATTGATCATGTTCTTGTAATAGGAATCACGACTTGCATGTCGATGAGTATGACAACCGGCAGGAGCCATAGGAGTTGTCTTAATTTATTTATGACCTGCGTGTCAATGAAAACGCCATGTAATTACTTTACTTTATTGCTAACCGTTAGCCATAGTAGTAGAAGTAATAGTTGGCGAGGCAACTTCATGAAGACACGATGATGGAGATCATGATGATGGAGATCATGGTGTCATGCCGGTGACGAAGGTGATCATGCCGCGCCTCGAAGATGGAGATCAAAAGGCGCAAGATGATATTGGCCATATCATGTCACTTTATGATTTGCATGTGATGTTTGTCATGTTTACATCTTATTTGCTTAGAACGACGGTAGCATAAATAAGATGATCCCTCGCTGAAATTTCAAGAAAAGTGTTCCCCCTAACTGTGCACCGTTGCGAAGGTTCGTTGTTTCGAAGCACCACGTGATGATCGGGTGTGATAGATTCTAACGTTCGCATACAACGGGTGTAAGCCAGATTTACACATGCGAAACACTTAGGTTGACTTGACGAGCCTAGCATGTACAGACATGGCCTCGGAACACGGAAGACCGAAAGGTCGAACATGAGTCGTATAGTGGATACGATCAACATGAAGATGTTCACCGATGATGACTAGTCCGTCTCACGTGATGATCGGACACGGCCTAGTTGACTCGGATCATGTATCACTTAGATGACTAGAGGGATGTCTATCTAAGTGGGAGTTCATTGAATAATTTGATTAGATGAACTTAATTATCATGAACATAGTCAAAAGGTCTTTGCAAATTATGTCGTAGCTCACGCTTTGGTTCTACTGTTTTAGATATGTTCCTAGAGAAAATTTAGTTGAGAGTTGACAGTAGCAATTATGCGGACTGGGTCCGTGAACTGAGGATTGTCCTCGTTGCTGCACAGAAGGGCTATGTCCTTAATGCACCGCTCAGTGCGTTGAACCTCGAGCGTCGTCTGTAGATGTTGGGAAACATCTGACATACACGTTTTGATGACTACGTGATAGTTCAGTGCGTAATACTAACGGTTTAGAATTGTGGCACCAAAGACGTTTTTGAAACGTCGCAGAACATATGAGATGTTCCAAAGACTGAAATTGGGATTTCAGACTAGTGCCCACGTCAAGAGGTATGAGACCTCTGACAAGTTTCTTAAGCCTGCAAACTAAGGGAGAAAAGCTCAATCGTTGAGCATGTGCTCAGATTGTCTGAGTACTACAATCGCTTGAATCGAGTGGGAGTTAATCTTCCAGATGAGATAGTGATAGTTCTCCATAGTCACTGCCACCAAGCTATTAGAGCTTAGTGATGAACTATAACATATCAGGGATAGACATGATGATCCTTGAGCAATTCGCGATGTTTGACACCGCGAAAGTAGAAATCAAGTAGGAGCATCAATTGTTGATGGTTAGTAAACCACTAGTTTCAAGAAGGGCAAGGGAAAGAAGGGATACTTCATGAGACGGCAAATCAGTTGCTGCTCTAGTGAAGAAACCCAAGGTTGAACCAAACCCGAGACTAAGTGCTTCTATAATGAGGGGAACGGTCACTGAAGCAGAACTACCCTAGATACTTGGTAGATGAGAAGGCTGGCAAGGTCGACAGAAGTATTTTGGAAATACGTTATATTAATGTGTACTTTACTAGTACTCCTAGTAGCACCAGGGTATTAAAATACCGGTTCAGTTGCTAAGTGTTAGTAACTCGAAATAAAAGGCTACGGAATAAACGGAGACTAGCTGAAGGTGAGATGACGATATGTGTTGGAAGTGTTTCCAAGGTTGATGTGATCAAGCATCGCATGCTCCCTCTACCATCGAGATTGGTGTTAAACCTAAATAATTGTTATTTGGTGTTTGCGTTGAGCATAGACATGATTGGATTATGTTTATCGCAATACGGTTATTCATTTAAGGAGAATAATGGTTACTCTGTTTATTTGAATAATACCTTCAATGGTCTTGCACCTAAAATGAATGGTTTATTGAATCTCGATCGTAGTGATACACATGTTCATGCCAAAAGATATAAGATAGTAATGATAGTACCACATACTTGTGGCACTGCCATTTGAGTCATGTTGGTATAAAACGCATGAAGAAGCTCCATGTTGATGGATCTTTGGACTCACTCGTTTTTGAAAAGATTGAGACATGCGAACCATGTCTATTGGTAGATATGCATGAAGAAACTCCATACAGATGGATCATTTGGACTCACTTGATTTGAATCACTTGAGACATGCAAATCATACCACATGGGCAAGATGACTGAAAGGCCTCGTTTTCAGTAAGATGGAACAAGAAAGCAACTTGTTGGAAGTAATACATTTTGATGTGTGCAGTCCAATGAGTGCTGAGGCACGCAGTGGATATCGTTATGTTCTTACTTCACAGATGATTTGAGTAGATGCTGAGTATATTTACTTGATGAAACACAAGTCTGAATTATTGAAAGGTTTAAGTAATTTCAGAGTGAAGTTGAAGATCGTCGTGACAAGATGATAAAATGTCTATGATATGATCATAGAGATGAATATCTGAGTTACGAGTTTGGCACACAATTAAGACATTGTGGAAATTGTTTCACAACTAATACCGCCTGGACCACCATAGTGTGATGGTGTGTCCGAACATCACAACTGCACCCTATTGGATATGGTGCATACCATGATGTCTCTTATCGAATTTCCACTATCGTTTATGGGTTAGGCATTAGGGACAACCGCACTCACTTTAAATAGGGCACCACACAATTCCGTTGAGACGACACCGTGCGAACTATGGTTTAGAGAAACCTAAGCTGTCGTTTCTTAAAAGTTTGGGGCTGCGATGCTTATGTGAAAAGGTTTCAGGCTGATAAGCTCGAATCCAAAGCGGATAATGCATCTTCATAGAATACCCAAAACAGTTGGGTATACCTCCTATTTCAGATCCGGAAGCAAAATTGATTGTTTCTAGAAACGGGTCCTTTCTCGAGGAAAAGTTTCTCTCGAAAGAATTGAGTGGGAGGATGGTGGAGACTTGATGAGGTTATTGAACCGTCACTTCAACTAGTGTGTAGCAGGGCACAGAAAGTTGTTCCTGTGGCACCTACACCAATTGAAGTGGAAGCTTATGATAGTGATCATGAAACTTCGGATCAAGTCACTACCAAACCTCATAGGTCGACAAGGATGTGTACTACATCAGAGTGGTACGTAATCCTGTCTTGGAAGTCATGTTGCTAGACAACAATGAACCTACGAGCTATGGAGAAGCGATGGTGGGCCCGGATTCCGACGAATGGCTCGAGGCCATAAAATCCGAGAGAGGATCCATGTATAAAACAAAGTATAGACTTTGAAAGAACTACTTGATGGTCGTAAGGCTGTTGGGTGCAGATGGATTTTAAAAGGAAGACAGACAATGATGGTAAGTGTCACCATTAAGAAAGCTCGACTTGTCGTTAAGATGTTTCCCGACAAGTTCAAGGAGTTGACTACGATGAGACTTTCTCACTCGTAGCGATGCTAAGAGTCTGTTGGAATTATGTTAGCAGTTACTGCATTATTTATGAAATCTTGCAGATAGGATGTCAAAACATTGTTTCCTCGACGTTTTTCTTGAGGAAAGGTTGTATGTGATACAACCAGAAGGTTTTGTCAATCCTGAAAGATGCTAACAAGTATGCAAAGCTCCAGCAATCCTTCTAAGGACTGGAGTAAGCATCTCGGAATTGGAATGTACGCTTTGATGAGATGATCAAAGATTTTGGGTTTATACAAAGTTTATGAGAAACTTGTATTTCCAAAGAAGTGAGTGGGAGCACTATAGAATTTTTGATGAGTATATGTTGTTAACATATTGTTGATCAGAAATGATGTAGAATTTCTGGAAAGCATACAGGGTTATTTGAAAAGTGTTTTTAATGGAAAACCTGGATTAAGCTACTTGAACATTGAGCATCAAGATCTATAAGGATAGATCAAAATCGCTTAATAGTACTTTCAAACGAACACATACCATGACAAAATTTTGAAGGAGTTCAAAAATAGATCGGCAAAGAAGGAGTTCTTGGCTGTGTTATAAGGTATGAGTATTGAGTAAAACTCAAGACCTGACCACGGCAGAATAGAGAGAAAGGACGAAGGTCGTCCCCTATGCTTTAGACGTAGGCTCTAAAGTATGCAATGTTGTGTACCGCACCTGAAGCGTGCTAAGCCTTGAGTCAGTCAAGGGGTACAAGTGTGATCTAGGAATGGATCACAGGACAACGGTCAAGGTTATCCTTAGTAACTAGTGGACTAAGGAATTTTCTCGATTATGGAGGTGGTAAAAGAGTTCGTCGTAAAGGGTTACGCCGATGCAATCTTTGACACTAATATGGATGATTCTGAGTAGTAAACCGGATTCGTATAGTAGAACAGTTATTTGGAATAGCTCCAAAAGAGCGTGGTAGCTGCATCTACAAGATGACATAGAGATTTGTAAAGCACACACGGATCTGAAAGGTTCAGACCCGTTGACTATAACATCTCTCACAAGCATAACATGATCAAACCCAGAACTCATTGAGTGTTAATCACATGGTAATGTGAACTAGATTATTGACTCTAGTAAACTCTTTGGGTGTTAGTCACATGGGGATGTGACCTTGAGTGTTAATCACATAGCAATGTGAACTGGATTATTGACTCTAGTGCAAGTGGGAGACTGTTGGAAATATGCCCTAGAGGTAATAATAAATTAGTTATTATTATATTTCCTTGTTCATGATAATCGTTTATTATCCATGCTAGAATTGTATTGATAGGAAACTCAGATACATGTGTGGATACATAGACAACACCATGTCCCTAGTAAGCCTCTAGTTGACTAGCTCGTTGATCAATAGATGGTTACGGTTTCCTGACCATGGACATTGGATGTCGTTGATAACGGGATCACATCATTAGGAGAATGATGTGATGGACAAGACCCAATCCTAAGCCTAGCACAAGATCGTGTAGTTCGTTTGCTAAAGCTTTTCTAATGTCAAGTATCATTTCCTTAGACCATGAGATTGTGCAACTCCCGGATACCATAGGAATGCTTTGGGTGTACCAAACGTCACAACGTAACCTGGTGGCTATAAAGGTGCACTACGGGTATCTCCAAAAGTGTCTGTTGGGTTGGCACGAATCAAGACTGGGATTTGTCACTCCGTGTAACGGAGAGGTATCTCTGGGCCCACTCGGTAGGACATCATCATAATGTGCACAATGTGACCAACGATTTGATCATGGGATGATGTGTTACAGAACGAGTAAAGAGAGTTGCCGGTAACGAGATTGAACGAGGTATCGGGATATCGATGATCGAATCTCGGGCAAGTATCGTACCGATAGACAAAGGGAATTGTATATGGGATTGTTAAATCCTCGACATCGTGGTTCATCCGATGAGATCGCCATGGAACATGTGGGAGCCAACATGGGTATCCAGATCCCGCTGTTGGTTATTGACCGGAGAGTCGTCTCGGTCATGTCTGTGGGTCTCCCGAACCCGTAGGGTCTACACACTTAAGGTTCAGTGACGCTAGGGTTGTAGAGATATTAGTATACGGTAACCCGAAAGTTGTTCGGAGTCCCGGATGAGATCCCAGACGTCACGAGGAGTTCTGGAATGGTCCGGAGGTGAAGATTTATATATAGGAAGTCCGGTTTTGGCCATCGGGAAAGTTTCGGGGGTAATCAGTATTGTACCGGGACCACCGGAAGGGTCCCGGGGGTCCACCGGGTGGGGCCACTTATCCCGGAGGGCCCCATGGGCTGAAGTGGGAGGGGAACCAGCCCCTGGTGGGCTGGTGCACCCCCCATGGGCCTCCCCCTGCACCTAGGGTTGGAAACCCTAGGGGTGGGGGCGCCCCACCTGACTTGGGGGGCAAGCCCCACCCTTGGCCGCCGCCCCCCTTGGAGATTGGATCTCCTAGGGCCGGCGCCCCTAGGGGTCCTATATATAGTGGGGGGGGAGAGGGCAGCCGCACCCAAGTCCCTGGCGCCTCCCTCTCCCTCTGTGACACCTCTCCCTCTCGTTGGTGCTTGGCGAAGCCCTGCCAAGATCCCGCTGCTTCCACCACCACGCCGTCGTGCTGCTGGATCTCCATCAACCTCTCCTCTCCCCTTGCTGGATCAAGAAGGAGGAGACGCCTCTCCGTTCCGTACGTGTGTTGAACGCGGAGGTGCCGTCCGTTCGGCGATAGGATCATCGGTGATTTGGATCATGACGAGTACGACTCCATCAACCCCTTTCTCTTGAACGCTTCCGCTTAGCGATCTTCAAGGGTACGAAGATGCACTCCCACTCTCTCGTTGCTAGTATCTCCTAGATTGATCTTGGTGACACATAGGAAAATTTTGTATTATTGCTACGTTCCCCAACAGAAACACATACGGTGCAACGGGAGCAGCACCATTGGCGTTGAGGTTGTCGCCCATGTCCAAACACCACGTAGACACGGTCTTTGAGCATGGTTCGTAGTCATTCCACGCTCGGGCATTGAAGTTTGTAACTATTTTAGATTAGAATATACTACTCCTCCAGTGCTAGCAGTAGAGCAGAGTCCTACTCTACTACTCTACTCAAGCAAGTTAGGGCATAGCACTGTAGAGAGTACCAGTACTGTGATCACTCAAGCAAGTTGTCTGGCATCGACATGACCCTACGCTGCTGGTATGTGTCTCGTAAGTCAAGCGGCATGCTGTAGTCATCATCACCTACCCACTTCCCGCAGCACATATTCGCTTCTAAATCTTTGTCCGCACATAATCTTGTCCAATCTTCCATCCCCGCTAAGGCGCCTCCCCCCTCGTCCAAAACCCAAGCACTAACAATGGCAGAATCGAGCAGCGTCTGCCGAAAGAGTGGCTGGAATTCTCTCCCCACAGAGGCAATCAAGCTCATTGTTTCGCGTGTGGACAATCTCAGTACCATGCCGCTCGCCGCGTGCTCATCACAGCTGTACCGTTTACTCAAAGCCCTTAGGCCGGAGCTTTTTAAGCCAGCTCCTTGCTTGCTGATGCCGCCTGATCTTCAAAAACAGCGTGTCACGCAGCATAACGATCATAGGGTGGCGAGCATCAACCCCCTTGACTACGATCCGATCCCCATCAGCCTCAACTACATTAACGGTATGTACTGGGTCGGCATGAACACGTCTTGGATGGTGCTCGTCGACGGTCGCGGCAGCTGGATGCTCATGGAGGTCTACACCCGGCAATTGATCCCCCTTCCTTTGATTAACACTGCACTGCTTTGGCACCGCGGCCCAGAATACTCAGAATCTTACAGTAGCCAACATGATACCAAGTTTGATTTGCTCAAGGTTGTAATCTGCCAAGTGCCCACAAGATTTGCGAATTATAAAGACTTTAGGCTAATTGCGTTCTTCAACCGCGGTCTCGCCTATCTGACAGGTCACTGCGGTAAGTGGATAAATCTGCATGTCCATCGCGGGATCATACATCCTCCATGGTTCTCTGATGCCATTGAACACAAGGGCTTCATTTACGCTGTGGACTCCTTCTATGGCTGGACGTGTTGCTGGCCTACTCCAGTCATCGCTACAAATGGCTGTTACAACAGTATATTACTTTCCTATGATATCATGATGGCTTGCTTATATTACTGTCAACATTTGCTGAAAAAATATTCATGCTCATAACATGCTGTTCTTAAGATTGACTAAATCAAGAGCCCTTTTTTATTTGACTCCAACTTGATATGATGTTGTAGGCCGCCTGGTGTCCCTACCCTTCCTAATCCCAGAACCTTTCAAAGAAAAGCGACATGGCAGAGCAGGTGGTTCCTGACTCTATCAAATGACGGTGAAAGATTGATGATCGTTCGCACGTACCGGACGTGTTGTTTCACGGAATACAATCACAGTCACTGCAAGGTCTTTGAGCAGGATCCCAGCTTCTCTGGGCCTTTAGGAATTTTTGACTGGAGGCTGGTAAGTACCCTTGGTACACGCTCTCTGTTTGTCAGACTGAATTATCCGATTAACCAGGAGATAACCGACGGCAAGGATCATGATGGCAGCGCGGTTTCGTTCATCAAGCAAAACTGTGTGTACATAGCATACCATGCGTCTCTGCATGCACCATACCCTGATATGTGCCGCCATGCTCTGCAGCCCAAAGTAGGAGAGAGGGTCGCAAGTATCAGACTTCGACCTGCTGGCTTGAGTTTGCCCTGTCAGTCACCCATCTGGTTCAAGCTGTCAGCCAATCTCCATAGCTTAATAAATAGTAACGTCTAACTGAGCCAGTTAGTTAGATGCGTACACTTGGTGTAGTAGGATCTTTATTTAGTTTGATGCATACACTTGTTCTTTTTTGGTAGCCCTTTTGTAATGATGGCTGATGTTTGGTTTGGAAGAGAGAGCTGCGTCTTCACTCTTCTGGCCTGCTTACTGCTTCTGTTGCACCCCCAGCCCTGGTTGCTGCTGCTGCTGCTACTGTTCTCAATGTACAATCAGTAGTATATTTCGTCTGTTGGTTGAATAAATGTGTTTTTAGAACGACAAACACAATGTTTTGGAAGTCGTTGCATGGTTCGATCCTTTAGTGCCCCGTACCGTACGTAGCGTATACTATTTTTCGTACGGAACACATTTTCAACTTGTTGATAACATGCATCCCACTGATGAAGGCCCAATAGAGAAGCCCATAATTAACTGGAAGGGAGGCTCTCACATGAATCCGGCCCAAGTACATGCTCATGGTCCCCTAAACATAAATAAGTAAATAAATAAATAAACAAAGCTAAATGCTCATGCACCAGTTCTTTGGGAAAATAGGTAGCACAATATTTCTTTTTGAAGAATACCAAAGCTAGGCCTATTTGTTTTCTCTGAATTACCGGGCTCCAAATCTTTCAAGACGAGGAGGGATGCATTCCGGCCTGGCTTAAGAGTATGGTCAATGTCTGTTAAAAGTAATATCAAAAGGGGTTGAAAATTCCAAAAAAATATAGCAAATGGGATATAAGTTTCTTTTTTTGTTTTTGTTCTTCACTGATATCTTATACGTATTTCATTGGATTTAACATGACATAGTACTAATTTATTTTTAAATTTGTTTTAGTATGGCTATTAATTTTTGGATTAAAAATATTTCGTTCCCCAGCAAAAATTTGTGAATTTTCAAAATTTCCCACATATTTAATTAATTTTTTGACCCTGGTACTAACCAGAAAATGGCCAGCAATTCTAAAAATGGAAAACGGGCTGCAATAAATTCCATATGAATTAGAAAATGAGTAAAAATTATAAAAATAATAGCAAATGGGTTGTACACGCCACAAATTTCGAGGCTGACTTGTTTACGCAAGGCTTTGTCAGTGAACACACGATTCTAGCAGCAGTGACTGTTGGATGTCCATCCAACGGCCGGCGTGCTTCTTTAATCTCTGATATTCCTGCTCCAGCTGCCTAAACTAGCGCCGACGGGACTGCTTGCTCCCTCCTCTTGTGGCCCGCTATGAAGCCGCGCAGGCTTCCCCGGCCCACCCTACTCCCTCCGCTAGCCTGGCCGCACGCAATCAACTGCCTCCTTATTACGCGAAAAATGATTCCTCCCACTGACAATTGGGGCGCACCGGTTGGGAGGCTGACCTGTGGGCCTACTAAGTTGACGCGTACGCAGGGCTTGTCAACTTAGTCAACAAACGATTCTAGCAGCAGTAACCGTTGGATTTGAATCGAACAGTCCTGCTGCTTCTTCAATCGCTGCTCTTCTTGCACCAGCCGCCCAAACTAGCGCCAGGAAGACCGCCTGCTCCTGCCTCCAGTGGCCGGCTATGCTACCATTGAGGCCTCATCGCCCCTACTACTCCCACCGCTAGCCAGGCCCTGCGGGGATGGCAGCCTCACAACGCAGCCGAACCAGTGAACCCTCATACTCCTCTCCGCGTGGGCATCCACTGCCGCGTCTTCCCAGGCTCCACGTCGTCCCCTTCCTAGGCCTCGCCGTCGTCCACCGCCTTGGTGCTCTCGGTGCAGCATGGTCAACGTGGTCAACAACATTCCATCAGAAGAGTATTGTACATGGAGAGGCTGACAGCTGGGTCCACGGCCACAGCCCAATTTTTTTGTGATTTGCCAAGTAAGTCGCTTTGTCAGGCCTGTTGGGCTGCAAATCTTTCAAGACGAGGAGAGCTTTCATTCGGTTGGCCGATAAAATGGCCCATCAGTAATGAGAAATGGGTTGTACATTTTTAAAACACATCAAACCGGCAATTAGTTTCAAATATCTATTTTTTCATTTCGAGATTTTAAATTACATTAATTTTTATGTGTGGAGAATTTGTTGGATTTTATATTGATATACATTTTTTTTAAATCAGTTTGAATGTGATTCGAAATTTCGGGATTAAAAACAGTTCAGACCGCACCGAAATATGCAAAATTTCGTATAATTTTTTAATCGTGGCCACAATATGGGCTGTAATGCTAACAAAAAGAATATGGGCTCCAAAAAAACCTTAATAATTAGCAAATGGGCTGTAAATTATTAGAAATAATGGTAGATGGGCTGTATGCTGTTTTCCACAGATTTGAGGCTTTCCTAAAAAAAAGGTTGACGCACAAGCAGTGAATGTTGGATGGCCATCCAACGACCGTCGTGCTTCTTCAATCTCTGCTCTTCCTGCTCCAGCCGCTCAAACAAGCGCCGGCGGGAGTGCCTGCTCGCTCCTCCCCGCGGCCGGCTCTGCTGCCGCACAGGCCTCACCACCCCACCATACTCCCATTGCTGGCCTAACCATCCCTCTACTCACCTACACTTGCTGTTATTCTCCGGCGACGGCAGACGAACCAGTAACCCTCGTACAGTCGTACTCCCCTCCGCGTGGGAAACAACTGTCGAGTCTTTACTGCATCCGTGTCGTTCCCTTCCTAGGCCTCGCCGTCGTCCACTGCCCTGGTGCTCTCGGCGCGGCTTGGTCAACATGGTCAATGACCGACATGCATCTGAAGTGGACTGTACATGGAGAGGCCGACAGCTGGGTCCATGGCCGCACGCAAGGAAATACCTCCTTATTACGCGCAAAATAATGATTCCTCCACCTGACATCATGGACCCACCGAAAGGGCCTCTGTATTTCGCGAAAAAAACGTTACCGCCGCTGACAGCTCGGACCCACCAGCTATATCTTCGCACGCAAGGAAGTGCCTCCTTATTACGCACAAAAAAAATGAATACTCCCCCTGTTAGCTGGGACCCAGTATAGTGGCAGGCTGACTTGTGGGCCTACTAAGTTGACAGGGACGGAGGGCTTTGTTAACTTAGTCAATATGCACGATTCTAGCTCCAGTGACCGTACGATGTCCATCCAACGGACGTAGTGCTTCTTCAACCTCTGGTCTTCTTGCTCCAGCAGTCCAAACCAGCGCCGGTCGTGCCTCGTGCTCCTGCCTCTCGTGGCTGGCTGCGATGCAGTGGAGGCCTCACCGCCCCCCTACTACTCTCACCGCTGGCCAGGCCATCCCTCTACTCACCCACACCCCCTGTTATTCTGCGGCGACGGCAGCCTCACACCGCAGCGAACTAGTGAACCCTCGTACTCCTCTACGCGTGGGCATCCACTGCTGCGTCTTCCCCGGCTCCGCGTCGTCCCCTTCCTAGGCCTCGCCGTCGTCGACCGCCCTGGTGCTCTCGACGCGGCGTGGTCAACGTGGTTAAGGAACGGCTTCCATCAGATGTGGATTGTACGTGGAGAGGCTGACAGCTGGGTCCACGGCCGCAGCAAGGAAGTGCCTCCTTATTACGTGCAAAATAATTATTCCTCCACCTGACAGCGGGGACCCACCGGACGGTCCATCGTATTTCATGAAAAAAATGTTTCCCCCCTGACTGCTGGGACCCACTAGCTACATCTTCGCACGCAAGTAAGTGCCTGACAGTCGGGACCCACCTGGTCGAAGCGTACGTAGCGTTGTCATTCTGGTCGCGAACATGTACGTACATATATACTGGTGGATGTAGAGGTGCGCACGTGTCGTAGTAGAGGCATGCACGTTGCATGTACATGTACGTACAACGGCCAGGGTGCAAGAAAGAAAATACGGCCACGCATGTGTACATACGAGCGGGGTCTCAAATGCCTACTCGCGCATACATACGACCAGGGCTCGTGTACATGGCTGGGTCGGAACGGAGAAACAACGTCGTCGTCATGTTCATGGGGAGGCAACGGAATGTGTCGTGTTCATGGGGAGGCAACGGAATGCGTTGTGTTCATGGGGAGGCAACGGAATGCGTCGTGTTCACCGGGAGGCAACGGAACGCGTGGGAGCCAACCGGCTGGGTCGGAACGGAATGCATGGTCGTGTTCATCGGACAGGATTGGACGGAACAGGCGATGGAAACGAGGCCTGGCATACCGCAAAATTGAGGAAACGGACCTCCTACGGTCGGAACGGGGTCCTGTTGATTGGGAGGGGTGTGGCGTACCGCAAAACAGAGGAAACGGACCTCCTACGGTCGAAACGGGGGTCCTGTTGATCGGGAGGGGTGTGGCATATTGCAAAACGGACGAAACGGACCTCCTGCAGTCGAAACGGGGGTCCTGTTGATCGGAAGGGGTGTGGCGTACCGCAAAACGGACGAAACGGACCTCTTACGGTCGAAACAGGGGTCCTGTTTATCGGGAGGGGTGTGGCGTACCGCAAAACGGGACTCCACGGGATACTGTTCATCTCCACCATCGACCTCCTCCAGCCTCCATGGGCTACCGTCGACCTCCTCCAGCTTCCACGGGCTCCTGTTCATCCAGCCTCCACCACGCGCTACTCCACCAGCTACCGTTCAACCACCCCTCCACCGTCTACTATTCATCCAGCCGTCCACACCACGGGGTCCTGTTCAACCACCCTTCCACGGGCACCCCTCCACTGTCTACTGTTCATCCAGCCCTCCACACCACGGGGTCCTGTTCATCCAGAGGCAATGCCACCGCTCATTGTTCATCCAACCCCCCCCCCCCGCAACACGCACTGTTCATCCAATTGATCGACTTCAGTTAGCAGCAGTAGCGAAGGAATAACTCGATAGGGTTCAGTTAACAGCCATCGATCGATAGCTCGGGTTCAGTAACGCGTAGCCTGCAGTGCAATCGCTCAGGTTCAGTTAGAGCCCAACGCCTCGCTCGGGTTCAGTTAGAGCCAACGCCTCGCACACACGCGCGTACGTGTACGAGAGAAACGCGCATCGCTCGGCCCCCGACCTCCCACCGGAACCGGGAACTCCCCGAAATTTTCGTCCCCCTCGCTTCTACCGCGGTTTTTCCGTCATGGACGGCCCAAAGAATGTCATGCAGCTGCGTCTCCGGCCCGCCCAGGACGAAAAGCCCATTTTCTATCATGATTTTTGTCATAGAAGTAGGAGCCCACCACATCTATGATGATACCGGGTTTTGTCACAATTATCTTCGTAGAAGTGTCATATGTATGACAGAAAAAAAATTGTTCGGCCCAAAATGTCACGGATGTGTCTTTTTTTGTAGTGTTGCCTTTTGAAATCCTAGGGGATCCTCCTCCACCCAAGGGTGATCCTGTGTTTGAGCTTAAAACATTGACTGATACTCTTAAATATGCTTATCTTGATGAAAAGAAGATATATACTATTATTATAAGTGCTAACCTTTCAGAGCATGAAGAAAAGAAATTATTTAAAACTCTGAAGAAGCACCATGCTGCTACTGGATATACTCTTGATGATCTTAATTAAGGGCATTAGTCCCACTCTATGCCAACACAAAATAAATTTGGAGAAAGACGCTAAACCGGTTGTTGATCACCAACGACGGTTAAATCCTAAGATGAAAGAAGTGGTAAGAAAAGAAATACTAAAGCTTCTCGGGGCAGGTATAATTTATCCCGTTGATGATAGTCAGTGGGTAAGTCCTGTCCATTGTGTCCCTAAGAAGGTAGGTATTACTGTTGTTCCTAATGATAAAGATTAATTGATCCCACAAAGAATTGTTATAGGTTATAGAATGTTAATTGTTTTCCGCAAATTAAATAATGCTACTAAAAAGGATCATTACCTTTTACCTTTTATTGATCAAATGCTAGAAAGATTATCCAAACATACACATTTGTGCTTTCTAGATGGTTATTCTGGTTTCTCTCAAATACCTGTGTCAAAAGAGGATCAAGAAAAGACAACTTTTACTTGCCCTTCCGGTACCATTGCTTATAGACGTATGCCTTTTGGTTTATGCAATCCACCTGCTACCTTTCAAAGATGTATGACTGCTATATTCTCTGACTTTTGTGAAAAGATTGTTGAGGTTTTCACGGATGATTTCTCCGTATATGGAACTTCTTTTGATGACTGCTTAAGCAACCTTGATCGAGTTTTGTAGAGATGTGAAGAAACTAATCTTGTCTTGAATTGGGAGAAGTGCCACTTTATGGTAAATGAAGGTATTGTCTTGGGGCATAAAATTTCTGAAAGAGGTATTGAAGTTGATAAAGCTAAAGTTGATGCTATTGAAAAGATTCCGTGTCCTAAGGACATTAAAGGTATCAGAAGTTTCCTTGGTCATGCCGGCTTTTATAGGAGGTTCATCAAAGACTTCTCAAATATTTCCAGGCCTCTGCTACCTCTTGAGCACTGCGTTGGTTTTCCTTTGAAGAGGAAAGGGTGATGCAGTAAAGCAGCGTAAGTATTTCCCTCGGTTTTTGAGAACCAAGGTATCAATCCAGTAGGAGGCCACGTGCGAGTCACCTCGTACCTACACAAACAAATAAGAACTTTGCAACCAACGCGATAAAGGGGTTGACAATCCCTTCATGGCCACTTGCAAGAGTGAGATCTGATAGAGATGATAATAATAAGATAAATATTTTTGGTATTTTTATGATATAGAATGAAAGTAAAGATTGCAAAATAAAGTAGATGGAAAAGTTATATGATGGAGAAAATACCCAAGGGCCATAGGTTTCACTAGTGGCTTCTCTCAAGAGCATAAGTATTACGGTGGGTGAACAAATTACTGTCGAGCAATTGATAGAAAGCGAATAATTATGCGAATATCTAGGTATGATCATGTATATAGGCATCACGTCTGTGACAAGTAGACCAAAATGATTCTGCATCTACTACTATTACTCCACACATCGACCGCTATCCAGCATGCATCTAGAGTATTAAGTTCATAAGAACAGAGTAACGCCTTAAGCAAGATGACATGATGTAGAGGGATAAACTCATGCAATATGATGTAAACCCCATCTTTTTATCCTCGATGGCAACAATACAATATGTGTCGGTTCCCTTTCTGTCACTGGGATCGAGCACCGCAAGATTGAACCCAAAGCTAAGCACTTCTCCCATTGCAAGAAAGATCAATCTAGTAGGCCAAACCAAACTGATAATTCGAAGAGACTTGCAAAGATAAACCAATCATACATAAAAGAATTCAGAGAAGATTCAAATATTGTTCATAGATAAACTTGATCATAAACCCACAATTCACCAGATCTCGACAAACACACCGCAAAAGAAGATTACATCGAATAGATCTCCAAGAGAATCGAGGAGAACTTTATATTGAGATCCAAAGAGAGAGAAGAAGCCATCTAGCTACTAGCTATGGACCCGAAGGTCTGAAGTTAACTACTCACACATCATCGGAGGGGCCATGGAGTTGATGTAGAGGCCCTCTGTGATCAATGCCCCCTCCGGCAGAGCTCCGGAAAAGGCCCCAAGATGGGATCTCTTGGGTACAGAAGGTTGCGGCGGTGGAAATAGGGTTTCATGGTGCTCCTGGGTGTTTGCGGAGTATATGGATATATATAGGAGGAATAAGTAGTTCAGTGGAGCAACGAGGGGCCCACGAGGGTGGAGGGCGTGCCCTGACTCGTGGCCTCCTCGATTGCTTCTTGACGTCCACTTCAAGTCTCCTGGATCACGTTTGTTCCAGAAATAACGCTCCCGAAGGTTTCATTCCGTTTGGACTCCGTTTGATATTCCTTTTCGGTGAAACTCTAAAATAGGCAAAAAACAGCAATTTGGGCTGGGCCTCCGGTTAATAGGTTAGTCCCAAAAATAATATAAAACTGTAAAAATAAGCCCATTAACATCCAAAATAGATAATATAATAGCAAGAAGCAATAAAAAATTATAGATACGTTGGAGACGTATCAAGCATCCCCAAGCTTAATTCTTGCTCGTCCTCGAGTAGGTAAATGATAAAAAAGAATTTTTGTTGTGGAATGCTTCCTAACATATTTATCAATGTAATTTTTCTTTATTGTGGCATAAATGTTCAGATCCGAAAGATTCAAGATAAAAGTTTAATATTGACATAGAAACAATAATACTTCAAGCATACTAACAAAGCAATTATGTCTTCTCAAAATAACATGGCCAAACAAAGTTGTCCCTACAAAATCATATAGTCTGGCTATGCTCTATCTTCATCACACAAAGTATTAAATCATGAACAACCCCGATGAGAAGCCAAGCAATTGTTTCATACTTTTGATGTTCTCAAACTTTTTCAATCTTCACGCAATATATGAGCATGAGCCATGGATATAGCACTATAATGGAATAGAATGGTGGTTGTGGAGAAGACAAAAAAGGAGAAGATAGTCTCACATCAACTAGGCGTATCAATGGGCTATGGAGATGCCCATTAATAGATATGAATGTGAGTGAGCAGGGATTGCCATGCAACAGATGCAGTAGAGCTATAAGTGTATGAAAGCTCAACAAAATAAACTAAGTGGGTGTGCATCCAACTTGCTTGCTCACGAAGACCTAGGGCAATTTGAGGAAGCCCATCATTGGAATATACAAGCCAAATTCTATAATGTAAAATTCCCACTAGTTTATGAAAGTGACAACATAGGAGACTCTCTATCATGAAGATCATGGTGCTACTTTGAAGCACAAGTGTGGAAAAAGGATAGTAATATTGTCATTTCTCTCTTTTTCTCTCATTTTTTGGGCCTTCTTTCCTTTTCTTTTCTTTTGGCCTCTTTTCTCCTTTTTTTTTTAATTTTTCGTCCGGAGTCTCATCCCGACTTGTGGGGGAATCATAGTCTCCATCATCCTTTCCTCACTGCGACAATGCTCTAATAATGATGATCATCACACTTCTTTTTACTTACAACTCAATACTTAGAACAAAATATGACTCTATGTGAATGCCTCCGGCGGTGTACCGGGATATGCAATGAATCAAGAGTGACATGTATGAAAAATTATGAACGGTGGCTTTGCCACAAATACGATGTCAACTACATGATCATGCATGGCAATATGATAATGATGAAGCTTGTCATAGCAAACGGGAAGGTGGAAAGTTGCATGGCAATATATCTCAGAATGTGCATGGAAATGCCAAAATAGGTAGGTATGGTGGCTGTTTTGAGGAAGGTATATGGTGGGTATATGGTACCGACGAAAGTTGCGCGGTACTAGAGAGGCTAGCAAATGTGGAAGGGTGAGTGATACGTCTCCAATGTATCTACTTTTCCAAACATGTTTGCCCTTGTTTTGGACTCTAACTTGCATGACTTGAATGGAACTAACCCGGACTGACGCTGTTTTCAGCAGAATTACCATGGTGTTATTTATGTGCAGGAGCAAACGTTCTCGGAATGACTTGAAACTTCACGGAGCCACTTTTCAAAAAATAAGAAAAATACCTGCAAAAGATGAAGGCCAGGGGCCCACCACCTCTCCACGAGGGTGGGGCGTGCCTGCCCCCCTAGGGCGCACCCCCTACCTCATGGGCCCCCTCTTGCCTCTGCAACTCCAACTCCAACTCCATATATTGAGTTTCGGGGAGAAAAAAATCATAGAGAAAGATTCATCGCGTTTTACGATACGGAGCAGCCGCCAAGCCCTAAAACATCTCGGGAGGGCTGATCTAGAGTCCGTTCGGGGCTCCGGAGAGGGGAAATCGTCGCCATCGTCATCATCAACCATCCTCCATCACCAATTTTATGATGCTCACAGCCATGCGTGAGTAATTCCATCATAGGCTTGCTGGACGGTGATGGGTTGGATGGGATCTATCATGTAATCGAGTTAGTTTTGTTAGGGTTTGATCCCTAGTGTCCACTATGTTCTGAGATTGATGTTGCTATGACTTTTCTATGCTTAATGCTTGTCACTAGGGCCCGAGTGCCATGATTTCAGATCTGAACCTATTATGTTTTCATCAATATATGAGTGTTCTTGATCCTATCTTGCAAGTCTATAGTCACCTATTATGTGTTATGATCCGTTAACCCCGAAGTGACAATAATCGGGATACTTACCGGTGATGACCGTAGTTTGAGGAGTTAATGTATTCACTATGTGTTAATGCTTTGTTCCGGTTCCATATTAAAAGGAGGCCTTAATATCCCTTAGGTTCCGGTTCTTTGCTTATTTACTTTCCCGTTGCTATTGCTATCATCACTAGAAAAATACCAAAAACATTGCTTTTACTATCATTACCTTTTGTTACATTACCACTACTATCATATTATTTTGCTACTAAATACTTTGCTGCAGATACTAAGTTTCCAGGTGTGGTTGAGTTGACAACTCAGTTGCTAATACTTGAGAGTATTCTTTGGCTCCCCTTGTGTCGAATCAATAAATTTGGGTTGAATACTTTACCCTCGAAAACTGTTGCGATCCCCTATACTTGTGGGTTATCAAGACTATTTTCTGGCGCCGTTGCCAGGGAGCATAGCTCTATTCTTTGAGTCACTTGGGATTTATATCTGCTTATCATTATGAAGAACTTGAGAGATCCAAAAACCAAGATCTATCCCTCAACTACGAGGGGAGGTAAGGAACTACCATCTAGCTCTGCACTTGATTCACCTTCTATTTTGAGTAAGCTTGTGACACCTACACCTGCTTCTGCTATTCGTTCTGATATGTCGCATGTTATTGATGATGCCACTTCTGCTATGCATGATACTTATGATGAAACTACCTCTATGCCTGATACTACTATGCCACTTAGTGATTTTCTTGATGAACAACTTTCTAGGGCTAGAGAAATTGCAAATATTGAATCTGATGATACTGATGAAAGTGATGATGAAGAATCACTTGTTATTCCTAAGGGATGTTTTTGATCAAGAAGCTTCTTTAGCAATTTTAGCTTGCAAAAATAGAAATGAACTCAAAAGGTTATTAGCTAAATGGAGTAAGCAATCTCTAAATGCTAGGGTGAAACCTGACCCTGCTTTTGCTACTTCACCTATCTTTGTTACTGATAAGGATTATGAATTCTCTGTTGCTCCTGATATAATTACTTTGGTTGAATCTGATCCTTTTCATGGTTATGAATCTGAAACTGTTGTGGCACATCTTACTAAATTGAATGATATAGCTACCCGGTTCACTAAAGATGAGAGAACTCGCTACTTTTATATCCTTAAAATATTTCCGTTCTCATTAAAGGGTGATGCTAAGATATGGTTTAATTCTCTTGATCCTGGTTGTGTGCGTAGTCCCCAGGATATGATTTATTACTTCTCTGCTAAATATTTCCCTGCTCATAAGAAACAAGCTACTTTAAGGGATATATATAATTTTGTGCAAATTGAAGAAGGGAGTCTCCAACAAGCTTGGGGGAGGCTTCTCCAATTACTTAATGCTTTGCCTGATCATCCTCTTAAGAAAAATGAAATACTTGATATCTTTTATAATGGACTAACTGACGCCTCTAGAGATTACTTGGATAGTTGTGCTGGTTCTGTTTTCAGGGAAAGAACACCGGATGAAGCTGAAATTCTATTGAATAATATGTTGACAAATGCAAATAATTGGACACCTCCGGAGCCAATTCCTGAGCCTATTCCTAAACCAACTCCGAAGAAGAGGGGTATTCTATTTCTCAGTCCTGAAGATATGCAAGAGGCAAATAAATCTATGAAAGAAAAAGGTATTAAAGCTGAAGATGTTAAGAATTTACCTCCTATTGAAGAAATACATGGTCTTAATTTACCGCCTGTTGAAGAAACATATAATCTTAATCCATTACCTATTGAAGAAACTCATGGTCTTGATAACCCGACACAGGTAGTAAAGGTAAATTCTCTCTATAGATATGATAAAGCTGAAATCCCATTTACGAAATTTGCTAGCCCATGCTTAGATGAGTTCGATAAATTTATGGCTAAGCAAGAAGACTTTAATGCTTATTTTGGTAGACAATTGAAAAACAATTCAAATATGCTTGAACACTTGGGTGATTATATGGCTAATGTCAAAGGTGAACTTAAACTTATTAGTAAACATGCTTCTATGGTTACCACTCAAGTAGAACAAGTACTTAAAGCTCAAAATGATTTGCTCAATGAATTGAATAGTAAGAATTATGATAATGTTGTTAGAGTGGCTACTAGAACTGGTAGAATGACTCAAGAACCTTTGTATCCTGAAGGCCACCCTAAGAGAATTGAGCAAGATTCTCAGAGAAATAATATAGATGCACCTAGTCCTTCTAAAAGGAAGAAATAGAAAAATGATAGGACTTTGCATGCTTCTAATGAACCTATTATTGAAACACCTAAGAATCCAAATGATACTTCTATTTATGATGCTGAAACTCAATCTGGTAATGAACCTGAAACTAGTGATCATGTTAATGATAATGTTCATAATGATGCTCAACCTAGTAATGATAATGACATAGAAATTGAACCTGCTGTTGATCTTGATTACCCATAATCAAAGAATCAACGTTATGATAAGAAAGATTTTGTTGCTAGGAAACATGGTAAAGAAAGAGAACCATGGGTTCAGAAACCCATGCCCTTTCCTCCCAAACCATCCAAGAAAAAGGATGATGAGGATTCTGAGCGCTTTGCTGAAATGATTAGACCTATCTTTTTGGGTATGCGATTAACTGATATACTCAAAACCAATCCTTATGCTAAGTACATGAAAGATATTATTACAAATAAAAGAAATATACCAGAAGATGAAATTTCCACCATGCTTGCTAATTATACTTTTAAGGGTGGAATACCAAAGAAACTTGGAGATCCAGGAGTACCAACTGTACCATTCTCTATTAAAAGAAACTATGTTAAAACTGCTTTATGTGATCTTGGAGCCGGTGTTAGTGTTATGCCTCTCTCTTTATATCGTAGACTTGATTTGAATAAGTTGACACCTACTGAAATATCTTTGCAGATGGCTGATAAATCAACTGCTATACCTATCAGTATTTGTGAGGATGTGCCTGTTGTAGTTCCAAGCGTTACTATTTTAACGGACTTTGTTATTCTTGATATTCCCGAGGACGATAGTATGTCTATTATTCTTGGAAGACCCTTTTTGAATACTGCAGGGGCTATTATTGATTGCACTAAAGGCAATGTCACTTTTCATGTTAATGGTAATGAGCATACGGTACACTTTCTGAGGAAACAACCTCAAGTTCACAGTATCAATTCTATTGGAAAAATGCAATTGATTATATTTGGAGGTTTTGAATTTCCTCTTCCTACTATCAAGAAGAAATATGATATTCTTATTATTGGGGATGTGCATATCCCCGTTGAGGTAACATAGTGTTATTCGAAATTTCTCCGGTTCCATGTTATTCGGAATGAGTTCGTTAACAAGGCTTGATCAACCTTGTTAGTGGATTCCTTTTGATGATCATGAGATGGATGAAACTAGAAGGCACAACCTTCTGTACCCCACTTTTACTTTCTGTTATTTATATTAAATAAAATGAAAATAAATATTTTTTTGTCTATTATGTGATTATCCGTGCAATATAAAAATACCTCGAAAATAAAAGTTCTCCAAATGCCCTGAAAATTAAATATGATTTTTTCCAGAATATTTGAGAATATTTGGCACAAAGAACACTGCAGGGGGGCCAACCACCTGCCCACGAGGGTGGAGGGCGCGCCCTACCCCCCTGGGCGCGCACCCTGCCCCCCTAGGGCGCGCCCCCTACCTCATGGGCCTCCTGTTGCCTCTCTAACTCCAACTCCAACTCCATATATTGAGTTTCGGGGAGAAAAAATCAGAGAGAAAGATTCATCACGTTTTACGATATGGAGCCGTCGCCAAGCCCTAAAACCTCTCTGGAGGGCTGATCTAGAGTCCGTTCGGGGCTCCGGAGAGGGGAATCCGTCGCCATCGTCATCATCAACCATCCTCCATCACCAATTTCATGATGCTCACCACCGTGCGTGAGTAATTCCATCATAGGCTTGCTGGACGGTGATGGGTTGGATGGGATCTATCATGTAATCAAGTTAGTTTTGTCAGGGTTTGATCCCTAGTATCCACTATGTTCTGAGATTGATGTTGCTATGACTTTGCTATGCTTAATGCTTGTCACTAGGGCCCGAGTGCCATGATTTCAGATCTGAACCTATTATGTTTTCATCAATATATGAGTGTTCTTGATCCTATCTTGCAAGTCTATAGTCACCTATTATGTGTTATGATCCGTTAACCCCGAAGTGACAATAATCAGGATACTTACCGGTGATGATCGTAGTTTGAGGAGTTAATGTATTCACTATGTGTTAATGCTTTGTTCCGGTTCTCTATTAAAAGGAGGCCTTAATATCCCTTAGTTTCCATAAGGACCCCGCTGCCACGGGAGGGTAGGACAAAAGATGTCATTCAAGTTCTTTTCCATAAGCACATATGACTATATTTGGAATACATGCCTACATTACATTGATGAACTGGAGCTAGTTCTGTGTCACCCTAGGTTATGACTGTTACATGATGAACCGCATCCGACATAATTCTCCATCACCGATCCATTGCCTACGAGCTTTCCATATATTGTTCTTTGCTTATTTATTTTCCGTTGCTATTGCTATCATCACTACAAAATACCAAAAACATTACGTTTACTATCGTTACCTTTTGCTACCGTTACCACTACTATCATATTACTTTGCTACTAAATACTTTGCTGCAGATATTAAGTTTCCAAGTGTGGTTGAATTGACAACTCAGCTACTAATACTTGAGAGTATTCTTTGGCTCCCCTTGTGTCGAATCAATAAATTTGGGTTGAATACTCTACCCTCGAAAACTGTTGCGATCCCCTATACTTGTGGGTTATCAAGACCATTTTCTGTGAGGGTGCGCATAATCCATGGACTCAACATTAGTCATAAAGAACTCACATACTTAATGCAAAAATCTATTAGTTATCAAAACAAAGTACTACGCACATGCTCCTAGGGGGATAGATTGGTAGGAAAAGACCATCGTTCATCCCCGACCGCCACTCATAATGAAGGCAATCAATAAATAAATCATGCTGTAACATCCCGAATTTGCAATTTGGAATGTTATACACTAGATCATCATGCATATCATATTTTCATGCATTTTGGTTGATCCTAGAAATTTCACGCAACTCAAGGACCCACAGAGAGAGTTGGAGATTTCGTTATTTTCATATTTGAGAGTTTTCTCAAATTTTGAAAAGAGGATCATTTGATTTATTTATTTCATCTTCAATTATTTTTTCCAATATCAAAAATATAAGAGAGGGAATAATATGACTTTCCCAAATTTAGGAAAAATGAAGATTTAATGAATAAATCAAATTTTGGTTTTGCCGGAGTTTTGTTTGCTTTTTATTTGGATAGGGAAAAATGCGTGTTTTCAAAAATTGCATTCTAGGTCCGGAGTAAAGTTCATTTTGTTTGACTCATTTTTAGGAGTCGGGGAAAATTTACTTTAGTAATTTTGGAGTTCATTTAGTTTAGTTTTCTTTTGTTTTTCTGCGCGCGAATCCAGTTAAAAAAAGGACCAAGGCCAGCCGGGCCAAAGGCCCAGCCAGCCGGCCGCCTCCCCAGCCAGCGCGCGCGCCAGGCGCAGCGCGAGGCCACCGCCTCCCTCGCTCTAGGCCGAGTCCCAGAGGGACTCTAGGCCGGTTAGCCCCCCCTTTCCTTGTTTTGTTTTCCTTCTTTTGCTTGCCCCCTACCCCAAGTAATCCCCCCCACCTATATAAATACACCCCAAACCCCCCTCTCCTCACATCAATCCCAAGCCCCTTTCCTCCTTAGCCGCGCCCCACCCCGCGCCCTTCACCCGCCGCCGCCCTATAGCCGCCGCCGCCGCCTTATAGCCGCCGTCGCTGCCGTTCGCCGGAGCCTCGCCGAGGTTGGCCCGCGCCGCGTCTCTTTTTCTCCCCTCGGTTCAGTTTTGCTTCTAAACCGTTCCGGTTCTTTCTTAACCGTTCCGATTTTCTTTCGTTCTTTGTTTCGGTCTTTTCCGAAACCCTAGATCGGTTTTTGTTCTTCTTTCGGACCGTTCGTCTCAACGAACGTGATCACCGATTTTTCCCGGTTAACGACGCCCGTTCGTTTAACCGTTCGTCTCTTTCTTTTCGTCGGATTTATTCCGCGATCGTGATCTCAGATCCGATCTTCGTTCTAGTCTTTCTTCTCGCTCGTTTATCAGAATCAGGTGATTCAAGCGCCTGGAGTTTCGTTTCGAAACCGCCGTTCCGTCTAATCAACTTAAACAAGTTTTTGCCCAGGTAAAATTTGACCTAGTTTCAACTTGCTAGAACCGAGTTGTTTTCTTCCGCTGTTTGTTTTCCGTTTCTTTGTTCGGTTCGTTCTTTCTTTGCAACCGGAGTTCTTAAGTTGAACTTTCTGGTTCGTTCTCTTGTTCGAGTTTTACCTGTGCATTAGATGAGTACTTATTGTGTGCTTGTTGTTTGTCTGCGATAGATCACTCGGATTGCGCCGCTTGTTACTTCGAAACCCTAGGTCTCGCGGATCATCAGCAAGGCAAGTAACACTTTGATCATACCTTTTCTACAACCCATGTTTTATTGCATTAGATCAATCCTCTCACATTGCATGATTAGGATCTAATTAAATTGTGGGATGGGAAGTAGATGAGGTAGTACCTATCACCTGTATTATTATGAAACCTTTGGGAGTTACTTCTACGTTTGCTTATTATGCCATGCTATGCTAGTAGACGTGGATTGGGTGAGTGATATCCATGACAGATGTGAGTTGATAATTTTAATGGTTTATCTAAGGTGGCAACTTAAACACACATCTGGGTGGATTGAGGCACCTGATGTCTATCAGGACTTGCCTGTTTTATTTTGGACCGCCACCCAGGCTCAAAGGGATCATAAGATCATTCATGCTAGAAACTTCCGTGTGCAGCCACATGCTATTATGGGCTCTGGCATAGTTGACTAAGTTGTGCGAACTCTTACGGGGTGGACTAGCAGATGTAGGGGTTGTAGGTGGTACGGTCTACCCCACATGTAAGGTGCTAGCGCTTCTGAAAGACTATGTCTCGGTCATCCGTTTCTCAAACACCATGTAGTGCGAGAAACCAAACGGAGGCGATCGAGTCTTGTGGGGAAAAGTGCGCAAACCTCTGCAGAGTGTACAAACTAATCATGATTAGCCGTGTCCCCGGTTATGGACAACTTGAGTATCTAGTACTTGAATATCATGTGAATCTCAACATGTTACTTCTAATTAATGTTGTTGGGTTTTAATTGTTCACTTAATTGGGATCGGAATGCTGTCAACCATTCTCGATGTTTAACAACCACCATGATAGTTAAATAAATTTATTCCTTTGCAGTAGGGAAAAACTGGCTTTACGCAAAACTGTAACCATAGAGCTTTCCACCAGCCATATATGCATATAGTATAGCTGTTTCATTCCATTACTCTCTATGTGTTACATTGCCAGCATATTCCATGTGCTGACCCGTTTTCGGGCTGCAACTTCTCATGTTGCAGACTTTTCGGACGACGAGTAAGGTGCTTTTAGGTCGTGGTTCTATACTCAGTGATGCCGTTGGAGTTGATGGACCCATTTATCTTCCGAGTCTTCCGCTGTTACCGTTATTAGATGGCCTTAAGCCATATTTATTGTAATAAGTTCTCTTTGAGACAACGATGTAATAAGTGTGTGATTGCCACTCTGCTATAAATCCTTCGATGTACTGTGTGGTGTCAGCATTACTGATCCAGGGATGACACCTGAGCACAGTAGCACTTGATCCATTCGGGTCGGGTCGCTACAGAGATGGTATCAGAGCACACGCTGACTGTAGGACACGACCACTAAGTTAAAGCCATAGATCACCATTCTCTTCTCATTTTCTAACTCCTCATCTTTTCTACTCTTTTAGGATGACGAACGCGAAGATTAAGTACGCTCAACCGGATGAAGGCACACCATTTGGATTTCACCTGAAGGAAGTCACCAAGTACCTGAACATTGGATTACCAAGCTTCACGGGAACCTTCAACGCCACTCTGCCTGAAGAGGAGCGCTGGAAGATTCAAGCTCACGTTCCGGGAAGGACATTCGCACCAATCACGAAGCCCATAGATAGTGTTTTCAATGCACCAACCTGGAGTCTGGGAAGGAGCATGGCAGCTCATATCACCATGGGACGCATTGGAGAAGTTTATCAAGAAGACCTCAAGGACACTATCTACCAGATTTGCGGACGCCGAGATGAACAATGGGAGTTAGTCAGCACCAAGAAGGATAGATCCATTGCATCTTTCATCCAGGAGTTAAACCAGCACATTCGACGCCACGAGAACCAGATGTGCAATGATATGATAGAGTTGAAGAATGCGAAGGCAAGGATCATCGAGCTAGAAGGAGAACTGAAGTCTACACGCAAGGACTACATGGACGAGATCGTAGCTCTAGCAAGACACAATGGCGATCTTAAGCAGGAGATTGAAGAACTCAAGAGGAAGTTAGCATCCAAGGAGGAAGACGAGTACGTCGCATGTCCGGACAACTACATCATCATCGACGACACCGATTCGGATCCAAGTGAACCCGACTTTGAAGACGAAGCTGGAGCAGATATCATGGAGTCTTCCACCGGTTCAAATTTCTAGATGACCACCAGATAGTAGTAGTATTCCCCCATGTAAACACAATAGTTCGAGCACTTTTGCGATAGTTTAGACCGATTGTAAGCCCTTGTTTGATTGAATGAAGTGATTTTGTGTGCATTTGCTCATGTGCATTGGGGTAGTGTTTTCTCTTTAGACCTCACTCTATTCTTAATTCTCGTCTTTTCTAAACCCTCAGATGCCTCCGAGACGTGACAATGGATTTCCACCGGAGCTCACTCAGTTGATCCAGCAGCAGAATCAATTGATGCAGATGTTAGTCCAGAACCAGCAGAACAACAACAACAACCCACCACCACCACCACCTGTTGACCACTTAGCCCGTTTCCTTAGGCTGAATCCGCCGGTGTTTTCCAGTAGCACCGAGCCGATAGTAGCAGACGATTGGCTCCGCAAGATAGGAAGGGAGTTGACCACTGCAGGATGCACAGATGATGAGAAAGTGAAGTTTGCCGCACATCAGCTTGATGGACCCGCGGCAGCATGGTGGGAGAATTTCACAGCCACTTACCCAGTTGACACTGTCACATGGGATCAGTTTCAGCAAGCTTTCCACACTGCCCATGTTTCAGCAGGAGCTATGGCCATGAAGAAGCGTGAGTTTCACAACTTACGCCAAGGAGGAAGGACAGTTGGCCAGTACGTTGACGATTTTAGCAAGTTAGCATGTTATGCCCCAGATGACGTTGCTACGGATGCTGCTAAGCAGGAGAAGTTTCTGGAAGGACTGAATGATGAACTAAGCATGAAATTGATGGTAGCAAGTTTCAACAACTACCAGGAGTTGGTAGATCGTGCCATCATGATTGAAGGAAAGCAACAGCAGATTGAAAACCGTAAGAGGAAGTATGGACATGGGAAGTATAACTCTGGAGCCCAGTAGAAGCCCCGTTTTGCCCCTAAACCGGGATTTCAGTTTCAGCATATCCATGGAGGAGGTAGCTCGCACAACCATAATGGCCACAAGAATGGTAATGGGAATGGAGGAAGCAACGGCCAGAACCGGACCACCCCAACAACCCCAACCAAGAGAGACCTGAGTCAAGTCACCTGTTTCAAGTGTTCGAAGACCGGACATTATGCCAATGAATGTCCTGAAGGCCAGAATGGAAATGGCAATGGAAGCTCTGGGAAGAAGCCGAACCCTTTCAATAGGGGACAGGTGAACCACATTAATGTGGAGGAGGTTGAAGATCAGCCTGATGCAGTAATAGGTAAGTTTTTGGTTAAGTCATTTACCGCACTCGTTCTTTTCGATACTGGTGCATCGCATTCATACATATCAAGGGGATTTGTGGAAAAGTATAGCCTGCCCACTAGGATTCTTAAAACGCCTATGCTAGTAAGCTCGCCAGGAGCAGAGTACATGGCCAGACAAGGATGTTTCCAAGTACCATTAAGTATAGGAAGGCATGTTTTCCCAACAGATTTAATTATTCTGGAATCCCAAGGTCTGGATGTGATTCTTGGTATGGATTGGCTGTCGATGTATGGAGGAAACATCGATTGTGCTAGTAAGACAATTTTGCTTACCACACCAGAAGGAAGAAGGATCAAGTATGTATCCCGGCATGTGCCAAACAGGACACAAGTAAACTGCTTAACAGGAGTCGTGTAGGAGGAAGTACCAGTGGTAAAGGATTTTCCTGATGTATTTCCTGAGGAATTACCAGGCATGCCACCGGATAGAGACATTGAGTTTTTGACTGAGTTATTGCCAGGTACAGGCCCAATATCGAAGCGACCGTACTGGATGCCAGCAAAGGATTTGGTGGAAATTAAGAATCAGATTAAGGATTTATTGGATAAAGGTTACATTCGCCCAAGTTCTTTGCCTTGGGGATCACCCGTACTTCTAGTGGAAAAGAAGGATGGATCATTAAGGATGGTTGTAGATTATCGGGGATTGAATGAAGTAACCATCAAGAATAAGTACCCCCTGCCAATGATCAACGATCTGTTTGATCGGTTGCAAGGAGCTAAAGTGTTTTCCAAGATCGGTTTGCGATCAGGATACCATCAATTGAAGATTCGGGAGCAGGACATACCTAAGACAGCATTCACCACGAGATATGGACTGTATGAGTATACCGTTATGTCATTTGGATTGACTAACGCACCTGCCTATTTTATGAACCTGATGAACAAAGTGTTTATGGAGTTTTTGGATAAGTTCGTCGTAGTGTTCATTGATGACATCCTGGTTTATTCAAAGAATGAAGAGGAGCATAAGGAACATTTGCGTTTGGTTTTGGAGAAACTAAGGGAACATTAGTTATACGCCAAATTCAGCAAATGTGAGTTTTGGTTGAAGGAAGTTGGATTCCTCGGGCACGTTATATCCGGAGAAGGTATAGCAGTTGACACCACAAAGGTTGAGACCGTAACCGAATGGGAAGCACCAACGACAGTTGGAGAGATCCGGAGTTTTCTTGGACTCGCAGGATACTACCGGAGGTTCATTGAGAACTTTTCAAAGATTGCAAAGCCTATGACTGAATTGTTGAAGAAGGATACTAAGTTCAATTGGACTGAGGAATGTGAGGCTAGTTTCCAAGAGCTGAAGAAACGTTTGGTTACCTCACCAGTATTGATTTTGCCAGATCAGACCAAGGATTATGAGGTGTATTGCGACGCTTCACGTCGAGGACTTGGAGCAGTGCTTATGCAGGAAGGGAGAGTTGTTTCGTATGCTTCACGGCAACTGAAGCCTCATGAGTTGAATTATGCCACGCATGATTTGGAGTTAGCAGCCGTAGTGCATGCATTGAAAACGTGGAGACATTTCCTCATTGGAAATCATTGTGAGGTGTACATGGATCACAAGAGTTTGAAGTACATTTTCACGTAGAAGGAGTTGAACCTCAGACAAAGGCGATGGTTGGAGCTTATCAAGGATTATGACATGAGATTGCATTACCATCCCGGAAAAGCTAATGTAGTAGCTGACGCATTGAGCCGTAAGAGCCATGTCAATACTCTAATGACGGGGAAATACCCAAGGAGTTAGCAGAAAACCTTCGTGAGCTATGTTTGGAAATAGTTCCGAGAGGCTATGTAGCAGCATTGGAGATTTAGTCAACATTGATGGATAAGATCAGAGAAGCTCAGAAATCTGATAAGGAGATTGCTGCTATAAAAGAGAAATTGAGCGAAGGAAAAGCAAAGGGATTTCGTGAGGATGAGCACGATACCTTATGGTTTGAGGACCGTGTTTATGTGCCCAATGACCCGGAGATCAGGAAGTTGATTTTGCAAGAGGCACATGATTCACCGTATTCGATTCACCCAGGGAATACCAAGATGTATTTGGATTTGAAGGAAACATTCTGGTGGACCGGAATGAAGAAGGATATTGCAGCATATGTAGCAGTTTGTGACGTATGTCAGAGAGTAAAGGCAGAGCATCAGAAGCCAGCAGGATTGTTACAACCATTGCCGATACCCGAATGGAAGTGGGATAAGATAGGCATGGATTTTATCACAGGACTACCCAGGACGAAAGCAGGCTATGACTCGATATGGGTAGTAGTTGATCGTTTGACGAAGGTAGCACATTTTATTCCAGTTAAGACCACTTACACCAGTGCTAAGTTGGCAAAGATATACATGACTAGGATCATTTGTTTGCATGGAGTTCCGAGGAGTATCGTATCAGATAGAGGAACCCAATTTACCTCAAAGTTTTGGAATCAGTTGCATGAAACTTTAGGAACCAGACTAGAGTTCAGCACAGCTTTTCATCCGCAGACAGATGGACAGACCGAGAGAGTCAATCAGATTTTGGAAGATATGCTGAGAGCTTGTGCACTAGATTATGGATCTAGTTGGGACGATAACTTGCCGTATGCGGAGTTTTCTTATAACAACAGTTACCAAACCAGTTTGAAGATGGCACCTTTCGAAGCTTTATACGGAAGGAGGTGCAGGACACCGTTGTCATGGGACGAAGTTGGAGACCGTCAATTCTTTGGACCAGATTTGATTAAGGAGTCTGAACGGAAAGTTAAGTTGATTCGCGATAGGCTCAAGGTAGCCCAGTCCAGGCAGAAGAGCTACGCAGATTCTAAACGCAAGGAGACAGTTTACGAAACCGGAGACAGAGTTTATCTTCGAGTATCCCCACTTCGAGGAGTTAAGCGCTTTGGAGTTAAGGGAAAGTTAGCACCGCGTTTCGTTGGACCGTATAAGATCTTGCAACGTATGGGAGAAGTCGCTTATAAGTTGGAATTACCAGAGGGACTGTCAGGAGTTCATGATGTATTCCATGTTTCTCAGCTGAAGAAATGTCATGCCGAGATGGCGGAGGTACCGCTAAGAGATACCGTGCCACTCGAAGCGATTCAGTTGAAGGACGACTTAACGTATGAGGAGAAGCCAGTCAAGATTCTCGATTATGCCAGCAGAGTTACCCGCAGCAAGGTTATCAAGTTTTGCAAAGTTCAGTGGAACCACCACTCAGAGGATGAAGCCACCTGGGAAAGAGAAGAAGATTTGCTCAAGGACCACCCTCACCTATTTTCTAGCCAACCCGAATCTCGAGGGCGAGATTCATCTTAAGGGGGGTAGGTTTGTAACATCCCAAATTTGCAATTTGGAATGTTATACACTAGATCATCATGCATATCATATTTTCATGCATTTTGGTTGATCCTAGAAATTTCACGCAACTCAAGGACCCACGGAGAGAGTTGGAGATTTCGTTATTTTCATATTTGAGAGTTTTCTCAAATTTTGAAAAGAGGATCATTTGATTTATTTATTTCATCTTCAATTATTTTTTCCAATATCAAAAATATAAGAGAGGGAATAATATGACTTTCCCAAATTTAGGAAAAATGAAGATTTAATGAATAAATCAAATTTTGGTTTTGCCGGAGTTTTGTTTGCTTTTTATTTGGATAGGGAAAAATGTGTGTTTTCAAAAATTGCATTCTAGGTCCGGAGTAAAGTTCATTTTGTTCGACTCATTTTTAGGAGTTGGGGAAAATTTACTTTAGTAATTTTGGAGTTCGTTTAGTTTAGTTTTCTTTTGTTTTTCTGCGCGTGAATCCAGTTAAAAAAAAGGACCAAGGCCAGCCGGGCCAAAGGCCCAGCCAGCCGGCCGCCTCCCCAGCCAGTGCGCGCGCCAGGCGCAGCGCGAGGCCGTCGCCTCCCTCGCTCTAGGCCGAGTCCCAGAGGGACTCTAGGCCGGTTAGCCCCCCTTTCCTTGTTTTGTTTTCCCTCTTTTGCTTGCCCCCTACCCCAAGTAACCCCCCCACCTATATAAATACACCCCAACCCCCCCCTCTCCTCACATCAATCCCAAGCCCCTCTCCTCCTTAGCCGCGCCCCACCCCGCGCCCCTCACCCGCCGTCGCCGCCCTATAGCCGCCGCCGCCGCCCTATAGCCGCCGTCGCCGCAGTTCGCCGGAGCCTCACCGAGGTTGTCCCGTGCCGCATCTCATTTTCTCCCCTCGGTTCAGTTTTTCTTCTAAACCGTTCTGGTTCTTTCTTAACCGTTCCGGTTTTCTTTCGTCCTTTGTTTCGGTCTTTTCCGAAACCCTAGATCGGTTTTTGTTCTTCTTTCGGACCGTTCGTCTCAACGAACGTGATCACCGATTTTTCCCGGTTAACGACGCCCGTTCGTTTAACCGTTCGTCTCTTTCTTTTCGTCGGATTTATTCCGCGATCGTGATCTCAGATCCGATCTTCGTTCTAGTCTTTCTTCTCGCTCGTTTATCAGAATTAGGTGATTCAAGCGCCTGGAGTTTCGTTTCGAAACCGCCGTTCCGTCTAATCAACTTAAACAAGTTTTTGCCCAGGTAAAATTTGACCTAGTTTCAACTTGCTAGAACCGAGTTGTTTTCTTCCGCCGTTTGTTTTCCGTTTCTTTGTTCGCTTCGTTCTTTCTTTGCAACCGGAGTTCTTAAGTTGAACTTTCTGGTTCGTTCTCTTGTTCGAGTTTTACCTATGCATTAGATGAGTACTTATTGTGTGCTTGTTGTTTGTCTACGATAGATCACCCGGATTGCGCCGCTTGTTACTTCGAAACCCTAGGTCTCGCGGATCATCAGCAAGGCAAGTAACACTTTGATCATACCTTTTCTACAACACATGTTTTATTGCATTAGATCAATCCTCTCACATTGCATGATTAGGATCTAATTAAACTGTGGGATGGGAAGTAGATGAGGTAGTACCTATCACTTGTATTATTATGAAACCTTTGGGAGTTACTTCTACGTTTGCTTATTATGCCATGCTATGCTAGTAGACGTGGATTGGGTGAGTGATATCCATGACAGATGTGAGTTGATAATTTTAATGGTTTATCTAAGGTGGCAACTTAAACACACATCTGGGTGGATTGAGGCACCTGATGTCTATCAGGACTTGCCTGTTTTATTTTGGACCGCCACCCAGGCTCAAAGGGATCATAAGATAATTCATGCTAGAAACTTCCGTGTGCAGCCACATGCTACTATGGGCTCTGGCATAGTTGACTAAGTTGTGCGAACTCTTACGGGGTGGACTAGCAGATGTAGGGGTTGTAGGTGGTACGGTCTACCCCACATGTAAGGTGCTAGCGCTTCTGAAAGACTATGTCTCGGTCATCCGTTTCTCAAACACCATGTAGTGCGAGAAAACAAACGGAGGCGATCGAGTCATGTGGGGAAAAGTGCGCAAACCTCTGCAGAGTGTACAAACTAATCATGATTAGCCGTGTCCCCGGTTATGGACAACTTGAGTATCTAGTACTTGAATATCATGTGAATCTCAACATGTTACTTCTAATTAATGTTGTTGGGTTTTAATTGTTCACTTAATTGGGATTGGAATGCTGTCAACCATTCTCGATGTTTAACAACCACCATGATAGTTAAATAAATTTATTCCTTTGTAGTAGGGAAAAACTGGCTTTACGCAAAACTGTAACCATAGAGCTTTCCACCAGCCATATATGCATATAGTATAGCTGTTTCATTCCATTACTCTCTATGTGTTACATTGCCAGCATATTCCATGTGCTGACCCGTTTTCGGGCTGCAACTTCTCATGTTGTAGACTTTTCAGACGACGAGTAAGGTGCTTTTAGGTCGTGGTTCTATACTTAGTGATGCCGTTGGAGTTGATGGACCCATTTATCTTCCGAGTCTTTCGCTGTTATCATTACTATATGGCCTTAAGCCATATTTATTGTAATAAGTTCTCTTTGAGACAATGATGTAATAAGTGTGTGATTGCCACTCTGCTATAAATCCTTCGATGTACTATGTGGTGTCAGCATTACTGATCCAGGGATGACACCTGAGCACAGAGCACTTGATCCATTCGGGTCGGGTCGCTACACATGCTCAGATTTCATCACATAACGGTTCACCATACGTGCATGCTACGGGAATCACAAACTTCAACACAAGTATTTCTCAAATTCACAACTACTCAACTAGCATGACTCTAATATCAACATATCCATATATCAAAACAATCATCAAGTATCAAACTTCTCTTAGTATTCAATGCACTTATATGAAAGTTTTATTATGCCTAAAAGAAAATTGCCATTTTGTTCTAAAGGACTCTCAAAATAATATAAGTGAAGCATGAGAGTTCAATTATTTTGATAAAATAAAACCACCACCATGCTCTAAAAGATATAAGTGAAGCACTAGAGCAAAAACTATATAGCTCAAAAGATATAAGTGAAGCACATAGAGTGTTCTAATATATTCCAATTCATGTGTGTCTCTCTAAAAAGGTGTGTACAGAAAAGATGATTGTGGTAAACTAAAAAGCAAAGACTCAAATCATAGAAGATTCTCCAAGCAAAACACGTATCGTGTGGCGAATAAAAATATAGCTCCAAGTAAAGTTACCGATGAACGAAGACAAAAGAGGGGATGCCTTCCGGGGCATCCCCAAGCTTAGGGGTTTTGGTGTCCTTGTATTTTACCTTGGGGTGCCATGGGCATCCCCAAGCTTAGGCTCTTGCCACTCCTTGTTCCACAATCCATCAAATCTTTACCCAAAACTTCAAAACTTCACAACACAAAACTTAATAGAAAATCTCGTGAGCTCCGTTAGCGAAAGAAAACAAAACACCACTTCAAGGTACTGTAATGAACTCATTATTTATTTATATTGGTGTTAAATCTACTGCATTCCAACTTCTCTATGGTTTATAAACTCTTTTACTAGCCATAGATTCATCAAAATAAGCAAACAACACTCGAAAAACAGAATCTGTCAAAAACAGATCAGTCTGTAGTAATCTGTAACTAACGCAAACTTCTGGAACCCCAAAAATTATAAAATAAATTTCTGGACGTGAGGAATTTATCTATTAATCATCTGCAAAAATAATTAACTAAATATAACTCTCCAATAAAAAATGGCAGCAATTCTCATGAGCGCTAAAGTTTCTGTTTTTTACAGCAAGATCAAAAAGACTTCCCCCAAGTCTTCCCAACGGTTCTACTTGGCACAAACACTAATTAAACACAAAAAACACAACCAAAACAGAGGCTAGATAAACTATTTATTACTAAACAGGAGCAAAAAGCAAGGAATAAAAATAAAATTGGGTTGCCTCCCAACAAGCGCTATCGTTTAACGCCCCTAGCTAGGCATAAAAGCGAAGACAGATCTAGGTATTGCCATGATAATGATAAGGTAAATCGTGAAAGCTCATCTCATACTCCCTATGTTCAGCAACAAGCTTTCTTTGTGGCAAGTAAAATTAATCAAAATGCCTAAATTTAATGGGACAAAAGTCCCCAAGATCAAGCTTGGGAGGTATTGGTTCCTCCTTTGGCCCCTCATATTGCACAATAAATTCATCATTATAAGCACTCTTTTGGCAAAAAAGTCAAGTGCGTTTGTTCAAGGGAAAAACCTAGCCCATTGTTCTGGATGGCAAAATTATCATTAAGGTTAGAGATCCTATTAACAAGAGCATCGGTAGGAACCTTTTTCTAAGGTTTTCATTAAAAGCAACATGATCTAAATATCGTAAACGCATAATGTATTCTTGATAGAAAAGGATCGCTTCTATGGGAGGACGGCCAACATCCACCCTATAATGCGCAAAAATTGCATTGGCTTTTTTATTATAAATCTGAACTCATGAGCTGAAAAGATGGTTGCTGCTCGCTTAACAGAAGAATGCTCAATATTAGAAAATACTAGGAAAATCATTTTTATGGAAAGATGCATATGTAAAAATTGTCTTTCGAGTTTAAATATGAGCAAAGATATAGCATCAGCGAGACTACTAGTTTTATGAAGGATAGATCCACTCATGGAGGGCAAAGCACCAGCACAAGTAAAGAAATCTTGAATAACTCCCTTCCCAATAATATTACCGCTACCAATCCAAAACTTTTTAGTGTGTAAAATAGTAGGATTTTGAAGAGGATCACCAATAGCATCAAAGTTTTCCATATTATTATCTTTATCAATGATAACCTCCCCAGTTTCATACATGATGGCAACAGATTGCAAAAAGATCGAGCACACAGAAGGCAGGAAGGAAAAAGAGGCGAACGGAAAGATAGGGCGAATAAAACGTCAATGGTGAAGTGGGGGAGAGGAAAACGAGAGGCAAATGGCAAATAATGTAATGCGAAGGATAAGAGTTGTGATGGGTACTTGGTATGTCTTGACTTGGCGTAGTCTCCCCGGCAACGACGCCAGAAATCCTTCTTGCTACCTCTTGAGCACTGCGTTGGTTTTCCTTTGAAGAGGAAAGGGTTATGCAGTAAAGCAGCGTAAGTATTTCCCTCAGTTTTTGAGAACCAAGGTATCAATCCAGTAGGAGACCACACGCAGGTCACCTCGTACCTACACACACAAATAAGAACCTCGCAACCAACGTGATAAAGGGGTTGTCAATCCCTTCACGGCCACTTGCAAGAGTGAGATCTGATAGAGATGATAACAATAAGATAAATATTTTTGGTATTTTTATGATATAGATTGAAAGTAAAGATTGCAAAATAAAGTAGATGGAAAAGTTATATGATGGAGAATAGACCCGGGGGACATAGGTTTCACTAGTGGCTTCTCTCAAGAGCATAAGTATTACGTTGGGTTAACAAATTGAAGGAAATATTCCCTAGAGGCAATAATAAAGTTATTATTTATTTCCTTATATCATGATAAATGTTTATTATTCATGCTAGAATTGTATTAACCGGAAACATAATACATGTGTGAATACATAGACAAACAGAGTGTCACTAGTATGCCTCTACTAGACTAGCTCGTTAATCAAAGATGGTTATGTCTCCTAACCATGGACAAAGAGTTGTTATTTGATTAACGGGATCACATCATTAGGTGAATGATCTGATTGACATGACCCATTCCATTAACTTAGCACCCGGTCGTTTAGTATGTTGCTATTGCTTTCTTCATGACTTATACATGTTCCTATGACTATGAGATTACGCAACTCCCGTTTGCCGGAGGAACACTTTGTGTGCTACCAAACGTCACAACGTAACTGGGTGATTATAAAGGTGCTCTATAGGTGTCTCGAAAGGTACATGTTGGGTTGGCGTATTTTGAGATTAGGATTTGTCACTTCGATTGTCGGAGAGGTATCTCTGGGCCCTCTCGGTAATACACATCACATAAGCCTTGCAAGCATTGCAACTAATGAGTTAGTTGTGAGATGATGTATTACGGAACGAGTAAAGAGACTTGCCGGTAACGAGATTGAACTAGGTATTAAGATACCGACGATCAAATCTCGGGCAAGTAACATACCGATGACAAAGGGAACAACGTATGTTGTTATGCGGTCTGACCGATAAAGATCTTCATAGAATATGTAGGAGCCAATATAAGCATCCAGGTTCCGCTATTGGTTATTGACCGGAGACGTGTCTCGGTCATGTCTACATTGTTCTCGAACCCGTAGGGTCCGCACGCTTAAGGTTTCGATGACAGTTATATTATGAGTTTATGAGTTTTGATGTACCGAAGGAGTTCGGAGTCCCGTATAGCATTAGGGACATGACGAGGAGTCTCGAAATGGTCAAGACATAAAGATTGATATATTGGAAGCCTATATTTGGATATCGGAAGTGTTCCGGGTGAAATCGGGATTTTACCGGAGTACCGGGAGGTTACCGGAACCCCCGGGAGGTATATGGGCCTAGTGGGCCTTAGTGGAAGAGAGGAGAGGTGGCCAGGGCTGGGCCGCGCGCCCTCCCCCCTAGTCCGAATAGGACAAGGAGAGGGGGGCGACGCCCCCCTTTTCTTCTCTCTCTTCTTTCCCCCCTCCCGAATCCTATTCCAACTAGGAAAGGGGGGGAATCCTACTCCCGGAGGGAGTAGGACTCCTCCTAGCGCGCCCTCTCCTGGCCGGCCACACCCCCCTTTTATCCTTTATATACGGAGGCAGGGGGCACCCTAGAGACACAAGTTGATCCACGTGATCATATTCTTAGCCGTGTGCGGTGCCCCCTTCCACCATAGTCCTCGATAATATTGTAGCGGTGCTTAGGCGAAGCCCTGCGACGGTAGTACATCAAGATCGTCACCACGCCGTCGTGCTGACGGAACTCTTCCCCGACACTTTGCTGGATCGGAGTCCGGGGATCGTCATCGAGCTGAACGTGTGCTAGAACTCGGAGGTGCCGTAGTTTCGGTGCTTGATCGGTCGGGCCGTGAAGACGTACGACTACATCAACCACGTTGTGCTAACGCTTCCGTTGTCGGTCTACAAGGGTACGTAGATCACACTCTCCCCTCTCGTTGCTATGCATCACCATGATCTTGCGTGTGCGTAGGAATTTTTTTGAAATTACTACGTTACCCAACAGTGGCATCCGAGCCTAGGTTTTATGTGTTGATGTTATTTGCACGAGTAGAACACAAGTGAGTTGTGGGCGATATAAGTCATACTGCTTACCAGCATGTCATACTTTGGTTCGGCAGTATTGTTGGACGAAGCGGCCCAGACCGACATTACGCATACGCTTACGCGAGACCGGTTCTCCCGACGTGCTTTGCACAAAGGTGGCTAGCGGGTGATAGTTTCTCCAACTTTAGTTGAACCGAGTGTGGCTACGCCTGGTCCTTGCGAAGGTTAAAACAGCACCAACTTGACAAACTATCGTTGTGGTTTTGATGTGTAGGTAAGATTGGTTCTTGCTTAAGCCCGTAGCAGCCACGTAAAACTTGCAACAACAAAGTAGAGGACTTCTAACTTGTTTTTGCAGGGCATGTTGTGATGTGATATGGTTAAGACATGATGCTAAATTTTATTGTATGAGATGATCATGTTTTGTAACCGAGTTATCAGCAACTGGCAGGAGCCATATGGTTGTCACTTTATTGTATGCAATGCAATCGCGCTGTAATGCTTTACTTTATCACTAAGCGGTAGCGATAGTCGTGGAAGCATAAGATTGGCGAGACGACAACGATGCTACGATGGAGATCAAGGTGTCACGCCGGTGACGATGGTGATCATGACAGTGCTTCGAAGATGGAGATCACAAGCACAAGATGATGATGGACATATCATATCACTTATATTGATTGCATGTGATGTTTATATTTTATGCATCTTATCTTGCTTTGATTGACGGTAGCATTATAAGATGATCTCTCACTAATTATCAAGAAGTGTTCTCCCTGAGTATGCACCGTTGCGAAGGTTCTTCGTGCTGAGACACCACGCGATGATCGGGTGTGATAGGCTCTACGTTCAAATACAACGGGTGCAAAACAGTTGCACACGCGGAATACTCAGGTCATACTTGACGAGCCAAGCATATACAGATATTGCCTCGGAACACGGAGACCGAAAGGTCGAGCGTGAATCATATAGTAGATATGATCAACATAGTGATGCTCACCAATGAAACTACTCCATCTCACGTGATGATCGGACATGGTTTAGTTGATTTGGATCACATAATCACTTAGAAGATTAGAGGGATGTCTATCTAAGTGGGAGTTCTGAAGTAATATGATTAATTGAACTTAAATTTATCATGAACTTAGTCCCGGTAGTATTTTGCAAATTATGTTGTAGATCAATAGCTCGCGTTGTTGCTTCCCTGTGTTTATTTTGATATGTTCCTAGAGAAAATTGTTTTGAAAGATGTTAGTAGCAATGATGCGGATTGGATCCGATCTGAGGTTTATCCTCATTGCTACACAGAAGAATTATGTCCTTGATGCACCGCTAGGTGACAGACCTATTGCAGGAGCAGATGCAGACGTTATGAACGTTTGGATAGCTCAATATGATGACTACTTGATAGTTTAGTGCACCATGCTTAATGGCTTAGAATCGGGACTTCAAAGACGTTTTGAATGTCATGGACCATATGAGATGTTCCAGGAGTTGAAGTTAATATTTCAAGCAAATACCCGAGTTGAGAGATATGAAGTCTCCAACAAGTTCTATAGCTAAAAGATGGAGGAGAATCGCTCAACTAGTGAGCATGTGCTCAGATTGTCTGGGTACTACAATCGCTTGAATCAAGTGGGAGTTAATCTTCCAGATAAGATAGTGATTGACAGAATTCTCTAGTCACCATCACCAAGTTAGTAGAACTTCCTTTTGAACTATAGTATGCAAGGTATGACGAAAACGAATCCCGAGCTTTTCATGATGATGAAATCGATGAAGGTAGAAATCAAGAAATAGCATCAAGTGTTGATGGATGACAAGATCACTAGTTTCAAGAAAAGGGCAAAGGGAAAAAAGGGGAACTTCAAGAAAAACAGCAAGCAAGTTGCTGCTCAAGTGAAGAAGCCCAAGTATGGTCCTAAGCCTGAGACTAAGTGTTTCTACTACAAAGGGACTGGTCACTGGAAGCGGAACTACCCCAAGTGATTGGCAGATAAGAAGGATGGCAAAGTGAACATAAGTGTATTTGATATACATGTTATTGATGTGTACTTTACTAGTGTTTATAGCAACCCCTCAGTATTTGATACTAGTTCAGTTGCTAAGATTAGTAACTCGAAACGGGAGTTGCAGAATAAACAGAGACTAGTTAAGGGTGAAGTGACGATGTGTGTTGGAAGTGGTTCCAAGATTGATATGATCATCATCGCACACTCCCTATACTTTCGGGATTAGTGTTGAACCTGAATAAGTGTTATTTGGTGTTTGCGTTGAGCATGAATATGATTTGATCATGTTTATTGTAATACGGTTATTCATTTAAGTAAGAGAATAAATTGTTGTTCTGTTTACATGAATAAAACCTTATATGGTTACACACCCAATGAAAATAGTTTGTTGGATCTCGATCGCAGTGATACACATAATCATAATACTGAAACCAAAAGATGCAAAGTTAATAATGATAGTGCAACTTATTTGTGGCACTGCCGTTTAGGTCATATTGGTGTAAAGCGCATGAAGAAACTCCATGCTAATGGGTTTTTGGAATCACTTGATTATGAATCAGTTGATGCTTGCGAACCATGCCTCATGGGCAAGATGACTAAAACGCCGTTCTCCGGAACTATGGAGCGAGCAACTGACTTATTGGAAATAATACATACTGATGTATGAGATCCTATGAGTGTTAAGGCTCGTGGCGGGTATCATTATTTTCTGACCTTCACAGATGATTTGAGCAGATATGGGTATATCTACTTAATGAAACACAAGTCTGAAATATTTGAAAAGTTCAAAGAATTTCAGAGTGAAGTGGAGAATCATCGTAGCAAGAAAATAAAAGTTTCTACGATATGATCGCAGAGGTAAAATATTTGAGTTACGAGTCTGGCCTTCAGTTAAAACAATGTGAAATAGTTTCACTACTCACGCCACCTGGAACACCACAGCATAATGGGGTGTCCGAACATCAAAACCGTACTTTATTAGATATGGTGCGATCTATGATGTCTCTTACCGATCTACCACTATCGTTTTGGGGTTATGCATTAAAGACAGCTGCATTCACATTTAAAAGGGCACCATCTAAGTCCGTTGAGACGACACAATCTGAACTGTGGTTTGGCAAGAAACCAAAGTTGTCGTTTCTTAAAGTTTGGGATTGTGATGCTTATATGAAAAAGTTTCATCCTGATAAGCTCAAACCCAAATCGGAGAAATATTTCTTCATAGGATACCCAAAGGAGACTATTGGGTACACCTTCTATCACAGATCCGAAGGCAAGACATTCATTGCTAAGAATGGATCCTTTCTAGAGAAGGAGTTTCTCTTGAAAGAAGTGAGTGGGAGGAAAGTAGAACTTGATAAGGTAATTGTACCTTCTCCCTTATTGGAAAGTAGTACATCATAGAAACTTGTTTCTGTGACACCTACACCAATTAGTGAGGAAGCTAATGATAATGATCATGAAACTTCAGAGCAAGATACTACTGAACCTCGTAGATCAACCAAAGTGAGATCCGCACTAGAGTGGTACGGTAATCCTGTTCTGGAAGTCATGCTACTAGATCATGATGAACCTATGAACTATGAAGAAGCGATGGTGAGCCCGGATTCCGCAAAATGGCTTGAAGCCATGAAATCTGAGATGGGATCCATGTATGAGAACAAAGTATGGACTTTGGTTGACTTGCCCAATGATCGGCAAGCAATTGAGAATAAATGGATCTTCAAGAGGAAGACGGACGCTGATAGTAGTGTTACTATCTACAAAGCTAGAATTGTCGCAAAAAGGTTTTCGACAAGTTCAAGGCGTTGACTATGATGAGAGTTTCTCACTCGTATCTATGCTTAAGTCTGTCCGAATCATGTTAGCAATTGCCACATTTTATGAAATCCAGCAAATGGATGTCAAAACTGCATTCCTGAATGGATTTCTGGAAGAAGAGTTGTATATGATGCAGCCGGAAGGTTTTTTCAATCCAAAAGGAGCTAACAAAGTGTGCAAGCTCCAGCGATCCATTTATGGACTGGTGCAAGCCTCTCGGAGTTGGAATAAACGCTTTGGTAGTATGATCAAAGCATATAGTTTTATACAGACTTGAGGTGAATCCTGTATTTACGAGAAAGTGAGTGGGAGCACTACAACATTTCTGATAAGTATATGTGAATGACATATTGTTGATCGGAAATAATGTAGAATTATTCTGCAAAGCATAAAGGAGTGTTTTTAAAGAAGTTTTTCAAAGAAAGACCTTGGTGAAGCTGCTTACATATTAAGCATCAAAATCTATAGAGATAGATCAAGACGCTTGATAAGTTTTTTCAATGAGTACATACCTTGACAATATTTTGAAGTAGTTCAAAAATGGAACAGTCAAAGAAAGAGTTCTTGGCTGTGTTACAAGGTATGAAATTGAGTAAGACTCAAAGCCCGACCACGGCAGAAGATAGAAAGAGAATGAAAGTCATTCCCTATGCCTCAGCCATAGGTTCTAGAAAGTATGCCATGATGTGTACTAGATCTATTGTATACCCTACACTGTCTTAAGCAAGGGAGTACAATAGTGATCTAAGAGTAGATCACCGGACATTGGTCAAAATTATCCTTAGTGGAATAAGGAAATATTTCTCGATTATGGAGGTGACAAAAGGTTCGTCGTAAAAAGTTACGTCGATGCAAGTTTTGACACAGATCTGGATGACTCTAAGTCTCGATCTAGATACATATTGAAAGTGGGAGCAATTAGCTAGAGTAGCTCCGTGCAGAGCATTGTAGACATAGAATTCGCAAAATACTTACGGATCTGTATGTGACAGACCCGTTGACTAAAATTATCTCACAAGCAAAACATGATCACACCTTAGTACTCTTTGGGTGTTAATCACATAAATGATGTGAACTAGATTATTGACTCTAGTAAACCCTTTGGGTATAGGTCACATGACGATGTGAACTATGGGTGTTAATCACATGGTGATGTGAACTCTTAGTGTTGAATCACATGGCGATGTGAACTAGATTATTGACTCTAGTGCAAGTGGGAGACTGAAGGAAATATGCCCTAGAGGCAATAATAAAGTTATTATTTATTTCCTTATATCATGATAAATGTTTATTATTCATGCTAGAATTGTATTAACCGGAAACATAATACATGTGTGAATACATAGACAAACAGAGTGTCACTAGTATGCCTCTACTTGACTAGCTCGTTAATCAAAGATGGTTATGTTTCCTAACCATGGACAAAGAGTTGTTATTTGATTAACGGGATCACATCATTAGGTGAATGATCTGATTGACATGACCCATTCCATTAGCTTAGCACCCGATCGTTTAGTATGTTGCTATTGCTTTCTTCATGACTTATACATGTTCCTATGACTATGAGATTATGCAACTCCCGTTTGCCGGAGGAACACTTTGTGTGCTACCAAACGTCACAACGTAACTGGGTGATTATAAAGGTGCTCTACAGGTGTCTCCAAAGGTACATGTTGGGTTGGCGTATTTCGAGATTAGGATTTGTCACTCCGATTGTCGGAGAGGTATCTCTGGGCCCTCTCGTAATACACATCACATAAGCCTTGCAAGCATTGCAACTAATGAGTTAGTGGTGAGATGATGTATTAAGGAACGAGTAAAGAGACTTGCCGGTAACGAGATTGAACTAGGTATTAAGATACCGACGATCGAATCTTGGGCAAGTAACATACCGATGACAAAGGGAACAACGTATGTTGTTATGCGGTCTGACCGATAAAGATCTTCGTAGAATATGTAGGAGCCAATATGAGCATCCAGGTTCCGCTATTGGTTATTGACCGGAGACGTGTCTCAGTCATGTCTACATTGTTCTCGAACCCGTAGGGTCCGCACGCTTAAGGTTTCGATGACAGTTATATTATGAGTTTATGAGTTTTGATGTACCGAAGGAGTTCGGAGTCCCGGATAGGATCGGGGATATGACGAGGAGTCTCGAAATGGTCAAGACATAAAGATTGATATATTGGAAGTCTATATTTGGATATCAGAAGTGTTCCGGGTGAAATCAGGATTTTACCGGAGTACCGGGAGGTTACCGGAACCCCCCGGGAGGTATATGGGCCTTAGTGGGCCTTAGTGGAAGAGAGGAGAGGTGGCCAGGGATGGGCCGCGGGCCCCTCCCCCCTAGTCCGAATAGGACAAGGAGAGGGGGCGGCGCCCCCCCTTTTCTTCTCTCTCTCTTCTTCCCCCCCCTCCCGAATCCTATTCCAACTAGGAAAGGGGGGGAATCCTACTCCCGGAGGGAGTAGGACTCCTCCTGGCGCGCCCTCTCCTGGCTGGCCACCCCCCCTTTGATCCTTTATATACGGAGGCAGGGGGCACGCCTAGAGACACAAGTTGATCCACGTGATCATATTCTTAGCCGTGTGCGGTGCCCCCTTCCACCATAGTCCTCGATAATATTGTAGCGGTGCTTAGGCGAAGCCCTGCGACGGTAGTACATCAAGATCGTCACCACGCCGTCGTGCTGACGAAACTCTTCCCCGACACTTTGCTGGATCGGAGTCCGGGGATCGTCATCGAGCTGAACGTGTGCTAGAACTCGGAGGTGTCGTAGTTTCGGTGCTTTATCGGTCGGGCCGTGAAGACGTACGACTACATCAACCACGTTGTGCTAATGCTTCCGTTGTCGGTCTACAAGGGTACGTAGATCACACTCTCCCCTGTCGTTGCTATGCATCACCATGATCTTGCGTGTGCGTAGGATTTTTTTTGAAATTACTACGTTACCCAACACAAATTACTGTCGAGCAATTGATATAAAGCGAATAATTATGCGAATATCTAGGTATGATCATGTATATAGGCATCACACCCGTGACAAGTAGACCGAAACGATTCTGCATATACTACTATTAATCCACACATCGACCGCTATCCAGCATGTAGAGTATTAAGTTCATAAGAACAAAGTAATGCGTTAAGCAAGATGACATGATGTAGAGGGATAAACTCATGCAATATGATGTAAACCCCATCTTTTTATCCTCGATGGCAACAATACAATACGTGTCGGTTCCCTTTCTGTCACTGGGATCGAGCACCGTAAGATTGAACCCAAAGCTAAGCACTTCTCACATTAAAAGAAAGATCAATCTAGTAGGCCAAACCAAACTGATAATTCGAAGAGACTTGCAAAGATAAACCAATCATACATAAAAGAATTCAGAGAAGATTCAAATATTGTTCATAGATAAACTTGATCATAAACCCACAATTCATCGGATCTCGACAAACACACCAGAAAATAAGATCCGAGGGGAACTTTGTATTGAGATCCAAAGAGAGAGAAGAAGCCATCTAGCTACTAGCTATGGACCCGAAGGTCTGAAGTAAACTACTCACACATCATCGGAGGGGCCATGGAGTTGATGTAGAGGCCCTTTGTGATCAACGCTCCCTCCGGCGAAGCTCCGGAAAAGGCCCCAAGATGGGATCTCTTGGGTACAGAAGGTTGCAGCAGTGGAAATAGGGTTTCATGGTGCTCCTGGATGTTTGCGGGGTATATGGATATATATAGGAGGAAGAAGTAGGTCGGTGGAGCAACAAGGGGCCCACGAGGGTGGAGGGCGCGCCCCTGCCTCGTGGCCACCTCGATTGCTACTTGACGTCCACTCCAAGTCTCCTCGATCACGTTTGTTCCAAAAATAACGCTCCCAAAGGTTTCATTCCGTTTGGACTCTGCTTAATATTCCTTTTCTATGAAACTCTAAAATAGGCAAAAAAACAGCAATTTGGGCTGGGCCTCCGGTTAATAGGTTAGTCCCAAAAATAATATAAAAGTGTAAAAATAAGCCCATTAACATCCAAAATAGATACTATAATAGCATGGAGCGATCAAAAATTATAGATACGTTGGAGACGCATCAGCCTCTGACTAATCTCTAACAAAAAGATGTTACTTTTGTCTTTGATGATGATTGTGTAGAAGCATTTGAAATACTTAAGAAAGCCTTGTATGTACCCATTGTTCAGCCTCCTGATTGGAATTTACCATTTGAAATTATGTGTGATGCTAGTGATTACGCTGTAGGTGTTGTTCTAGGACAAAGAGTTGATAAGAAATTAAATGTTATTCAATATGCTAGTAAAACTCTAGACTGTGCCTAGAGAAATTATGCTACTACTGAAAACGAATTTTTAGCAGTTGTATTTGCTTGTGATAAGTTCAGACCTTATATTGTTGATTCTAAAGTAACTGTTCAAACTAATCATGCTGCTATTAAATACCTTATGGAACAGTAGGGTGCTAAACCTAGACTTGTTAGATGGGTTCTCCTGCTACAAGAATTCGATTTGCATATTATTGATAGAAAGGGAGCTGAGAACCCCGTTGCATACAACTTGTCTAGGTTAGAGAATGTTCTTGTTGACCCACTACCTATTGATGATAGCTTTCCTGATGAACAATTAGCTGTCATAAATGCTTCTTGCACTGCTCCATGGTATGCTGATTATGCTAATTACATTGTTGCTAAATTTATGCCAACTAGTTTCATATACCAGCAAAAGAAAAGGTTTTTTATGATTTAAGACATTACTTCTGGGATGACCCACACCTTTATAAAGAAGGAGTAGATGGTATTATTAGACGTTGTGTACCTGAGCATGAACATGAACAGATCCTACGCAAGTGTCACTCTGAGGCTTATGGAGGACACCATGCTGGAGATAGAACTGCACATAAGGTATTGCAATCTGGTTTTTATTGGCCTACTCTCTTCAAGGATGCCTGTAAGTTTGTCTTGTCTTGTGATGAATATCAAAGAATTGGTAATATTAGTAGACGTCAAGAAATGCCTATGAATTATTCACTTGTTATTGAACCTTTTGATGTCTGGGGCTTTGATTATATGGGACCGTTTCCTTCCTCTAATGGGTATACACATATCTTAGTTGCTATTGATTACGTTACTAAGTGGGTAGAAGCTATTCCAACTAGTAGTGTTGATCATAACACCTCTATTAAGATGCTTAACGAAGTTATTTTTCCGTGGTTTGGAGTCCCTAGATACTTAATGACTGATGGTGGTTCACATTTTATTCATAGTGATTTTTGTAAAATGCTTGCTAAGTATGATGTTAATCATAGAATTGCATCTCCATATCATCCACAGTCTAGTGGTCAAGTAGAACTAAGTAATAGAGAGCTTAAATTAGTTTTGCAAAAGAATGTTAATAGATCTAGAAAGAATTGATCCAAGAAACTTGATGATACATTATGGGCATATAGAATTGCATACAAAAATCCTATGGGTATGTCTCCATATAAAATGGTCTATGGAAAAGCATGTCACTTACCTCTTGCACTAGAACATAAGGCATATTGGGACATTAAAGAGCTCAATTATGATTTCAAACTTGCCTGTGAGAAGAGGCTTTTTGACATTAGCTCACTTGATGAATGGAGAACCCAGGCCTATGAGAATGCCAAACTGTTTAAAGAAAAAGGTAAAAGATGGCATGACAAAAGGATACAAAAGCGTGAGTTTAATGTAGGTGATTATGTATTGTTATACAACCCTCATTTAAGATTTTTTGCAGGAAAACTCCTCTCTAAATGGGAAGGTCCTTACTTCATCGAGGAGGTCTATCATTCTGGTGCCATAAAAATAAACAACTTCGAAGGCACAAATTCGAGAGTGGTGAACGGTCAAAGAATCAAACATTATATCTTAGGTAATCCTATAAATGTTGAAACTAATGTTATTGAAACCGTAACCTCGGAGGAATACATAAGGGACACTTTCAAGAACGTTTCAGACTTCGAAAAGGAAGAGGTATGTGGTACGGTAAGTAAACCGACTCCAAAACAGTTCTAATAGCAATTTTCTCCGTTTTGGAATATTTAAGAAAATAGGAAAATAAGAAGAAGTTCGGGAAGGACACGAGTCTTCCACGAGCGTGGAGGGCGCGCCCTACCCCCCTGGGCGCGCCCCCTGCCCCGTGGGCACCTCGTGTGCCCTCCAGACTCCATTTTCTTGCACGATACTTCTTTTGGTTGGTAAAAATTCACTATATATTCTCCCGAAGGTTTTGACCACCGTACCACGCAAATATCCTCTGTTTTTGTTTCGATCTATTTCTGCAGCAGATCTAGAGCAAGATGCCTTCTCAAGAGTCAGTTTGGGAAAGTCCGGTGTGTCATCCGGTACCGGGGCCAAGCGCAAACAGCGATGCTAACCACTTTGGGCCATCAACTGAGGAAGTGATGGAGGCCGACTTGAAAAGGATAGATGCCATGGAGGAGTATCAAGAAGTTACTTCTCGTTCCCGAGCCGGATTCATGATGGGGGAACTGCAGAGCTCAGCTATTCCAAACTCGGTCATCCCTTCCAATGTTAGATTTCTTTCTTATGAAAATATGAAAAAGAGTGTTACTTGTTCTCCCGTAGCTATGCAACATCCTTGGGTGAAAGGAGCTTTAGACGTCACGGGCAAGCTCCGTAAGGAAATAATGGACCTCAAGCAACAAGTCAATAAGCTCGAGGAAGAGAATCGTATCCTGAGGGGCATCATCGCCAAGAATATCACATCACCACCCCCAAAGAAAGAGACATAAACACACGGGTATGGGCACTCCCCTTGGCAACTGCCAAGCTAGGGGGAGTGCCCCGGTATCGTATCACCGTCACACTTCTATATTTACCATTTTTCTTAGTTTGATCCTTTTGGTTATATCTTGATCTAGTAGTATAAAGTTTTAGTATGATCTAGTTTTGAGTTTTGCTTTATGATCCTTATATGAAATCGAGTTCGTGAGCTATATACAATAAAGATTAGTTATGAGTCAAGGGCCTGATTATCTTGCCATGATATGGAGGGAATAAAAATAAAAGAGAAGAGAAAGAATAAAAGGAAATAAAGAGATCATATGGATCTTATGGAGAGTAATGACTTCACATATAAAGAGTCTGGTGAATAAAAGTTGTTGGGAGTTGACAAACTTAGTTTTGGTCATCGTTGCAATTAATAGGAAATAATAAAGAAAGAGAGGTTTTCACATATAAATATACTATCTTGGACATCTTTTATGATTGTGAGCACTCATTAAAATATGACATGCTAAAAAATTGAGGTTGGACAAGGAAGAAAATGTAATGGGTTATGTTTTCTTACATCCGAAATAAATTATATTGTCTGGGATCATCCAACATGTTGAGCTTGCCTTTCCCCCTCATGCTAGCCAAATTCTTTGCACCAAGTAGAGATACTACATGTGCTTCCAAATATCCTTAAACCTAGTTTTGCCATGAGAGTCCATCATATCTACCTATGGATTGAGTAAGATCCTTCAAGTAAGTTGTCATTGTTGCAAGCAATAAAAATTTCTCTCTAAATATGTATGATTTATTAGTGTGGAAAAAATAAGCTTTATACGATCTTGTGATGTGGAAGAAATAAAAGTGACGGACTGCATAACAAATGTCCATATCACAAGTGGCAATATAAAGTGACGTTCTATTGCATTCAGATTTCATCCATCCAACCATAAAAGCACATGACAACCTTTGCTTCTCTATCTTTTATCCTTGTTTTATACTTTATACAAGAGTCATGGTGATTTTCACCTTTCCTTTTTTACATTTTATCCTTTAGCAAGCAGTGTGTGTTGGAAAGATCCTGCTATATATAGCTAACTGGATGTGAGTTTTCATGAATTGTTATTGTTGACATTACCCTTGAGGTAAAAGGTTGGGAGGCAAAACTAGAAGCCCCTATATTTCTATGTGTCCGATTAAAACTTCATACCCATAAATATTGCATGAGTGTTAGCAATTGTGAAAGACTAAATGATAGTTGAGTATGTGGACTTACTGAAAAGCTCTTATATTGACTCTTTCCTATGTTATGATAAATTGCAATTGCCTCAATGACTGAGATTAGAGTTTGTTGGTTCTCAACGAAGTGTATGATTCATACTTGAAATTGTGATTGAATTCTTACTTTAGCATAAGAGATCATATGATAATATATATATATATATATATGTTGTTGTTCTAAGAATGATCATGATGCCCTCATGTCCGTATTTTATTTTTATCGACACCTCTATCTCTTTCTGATGTTATGATAAATTGAAATTGATTCAATGACTGAGATTATAGTTTGTTAGTTTTCAATGAAGTTTCTGATTCATACTTGAAATTGTGAATGAATTGTTACTTTAGCATAAGAAACCAAATGACAATATATATATATATATATATGTTGCTATTCTAAGAATGATCATGATGCCTTCATGTCCGTATTCTATTTTATTGACACCTCTATCTCTAAACATGTGGACATATTTTTCGATATCGGCTTCCGCTTGAGGACAAGCGAGGTCTAAGCTTGGGGGAGTTGATACGTCCATTTTGCATCATGCTTTTATATCAATATTTATTGCATTATGGGTCGTTATTACACATAATGTCACAATACTTATGCCTATTCTCTCTTATTTTACAAGGTTTACATGAAGAGGGAGAATGCCGGCAGCTGGAATTCTGGGCTGGAAAAGGAGCAAATATTATAGACCTATTCTGCACAACTCCAAAAGTCCTGAAACTTCACGGGAGCATGTTTTCGAATATATAAAAATACTGGCGAAAGAATCAACCAGAGGGGGACCACACCCTGGCCACAAGGGTGGGGGCGTGCCCTACCTCCCTGGGCGCGCCCCCTGTCTCATGGGCCCCTTGGCAGGCCTCTGGTGCCCATCTTCTGCTATATGAAGTCTATCGTCCGAGAAAAAAAAATCATAAGCAAGCTCACGGGACGAAACTCCGCCGCCACAAGGTGGAACCAATCTAGGGCTCTGACGGAGCTGTTTTGCCAGGGAAACATCCCTCCGGGAGGGGGAAATCATCACCATCGATCCTCTCATCGGGAGGGGGTCAATCTTCATCAACATCTTCACCAGCGCCATCTCCTCTCAAACCCTAGTTCATCTCTTGTATCCAATCTTTGTCCCAAAACCTTAGATTGGTACCTGTGGGTTGCTAGTAGTGTTGATTACTCCTTGTAGTTGATGCTAGTTGGTTTACTTGGTGGAAGATCATATGTTCAGATACTTTATGCATATTAATACCCCTCTGATTATGAACATGAATATGATTTGCGAGTAGTCACGTTTGTTCCTGAGGACATGGGAGAAGTCTCGCTATAAGTAGTCATGTGAATTTGGTATTCGTTTGATATTTTGATGAGATATATGTTGTCTCTCCTTTAGTGGTGTCATGTGAACGCCGACTACATGACACTTCACCATTGTTTGGGCCTAGAGGAAGGCATTGGGAAGTAATAAGTAGATGATGGGTTGCTAGAGTGACAGAAGCTTAAACCCTAGTTTATGTGTTGCTTCGTAAGGGGCTGATTTGGAGTCATATGTTCCATGCTATGGTTAGGTTTACCTTAATACTTCTTTTGTAGTTGTGGATGCTTGCAAGAGGGGTTAATCATAAGTGGGATGCTTGTCCAAGGAAGGGCAGTACACAAGCACCGGTCCACCCACATATCAAATTATCAAAGTAACGAACGTGAATCATATGAGAGTGATGAAAACTAGCTTGACGAGAATTCCCATGTGTCCTCGGGAGTGCTTTCCTTTACATAAGAGTTTGTCCGGGCTTGTCCTTTGCTACAAAAAGGATTGGGCCATCTTGCTGCACCTTATTTACTTTCTTTTATTACTCGTTACCCGTTACAAATTACCTTATCACAAAACTATCTGTTATCGATAATTTCAGTGCTTGCAGAGAATACCTTACTGAAAACTGCTTATCATTTCCTTCTGCTCCTCATTGGGTTCAACACTCTTACTTATCGAAAGGACTACGTAGATCCCCTATACTTGTGGGTCATCACGCAGCGCCTGGCGCAGCAAGACACCGTCGACATAATCACCCACGTCTATGCACAAATCGTCCACAAGGACTACCATGTGCCAGAGGAGGACGATAGGTCGCTGGCCTTCTTGACCCGCAAGGCAACCTTGGACGGCATTGTTCAGAAGCACGTTGAGCTCACCGCCAACGCCGCTGCTCCTCATGTGTCGGTTGGTGACCCGGCGCACTAGGGCATGATGATGTCGTTGATGGATCTATATGTATCTTTATCTTTCCATCAAATCCATGTAGTATTCACTACAAAAAAAATACACTTCCGTGATGATACGTGTTTGTCACAGTAGGTCGCTTTCTTTGTCATGCATGTACATCCATGACAAATTTATGACAGTATCAAGATAGTCATACCTGTGCTGCCGTAGAGGTGTTCCATGACATTGCCAAAATTATCATCACGGAAGTGACCACTTCCATGACGATAAATCGCGCGTCATAGAAGTGCTATCGTCAAGGGTGACCGACACGTGGCATCCACCATAACGGAACGCCGTTAAGCTATCGGGTCGGGTTTTGGATCCGATAACCCATTAACAGCCCCGACCAATGGGGATTTTCCACGTGTAAAATCATCATTGGCTGGAGGAAACACGTGACGGCTCACCGTTGGGACAGATGTCAACCACACATTGGACGGAAGGCGCCTATGATACTTCAACACGTGGCACGGCTCAACAGAGGCCCATTCCTGTGAAAAGGCCGGCCTGTTTGACTTGGTCAAAAGCTGGCGGGCCGGCCCATGGAAAGCCTGTTAACGACATGTTCGAATATAGCCCATTTACAGCCCGCTAACCTGATGACCCACAAGTATAGGGGATCTATCGTAGTCCTTTCGATAAGTAAGAGTGTCGAACCCAACGAGGAGTAGAAGGAAATGATAAGCGGTTTTCAGCAAGGTATTCTCTGCAAGTACTGAAATAAGTGGTAACAGATAGTTTTGTGATAGGATAAATTGTAACGAGCAACAAGTAAAAAAAGTAAATAAAGTGCAGCAAGGTGGCCCAATCCTTTTGTAGCAAAGGACAAGCCGGAACAAACTCTTATAATAGGAAAAGCGCTCCCGAGGACACATGGGAATATCGTCAAGCTAGTTTTCATCATGTTCATATGATTCGCGTTCGATACTTTGATAATTTGATATGTGGGTGGACCGGTGCTTGGGTGCTGTTCTTACTTGAACAAGCATCCCACTTATGATTAACCTCTATTGCAAGCATCCGCAACTACAACAAAAGTATTAAGGTAAACCTAACCATAGCATGAAACATATGGATCCAAATCAGCCCCTTACGAAGCAACGCATAAACTAGGGTTTAAGCTTCTGTCACTCTAGCAACCCATCATCTACTTATTACTTCCCAATGCCTTCCTCTAGGCCCAAATAATGGTGAAGTGTTATGTAGTCGACGTTCACATAACACCACTAGAGGCTAGACAACATACATCTTATCAAAATATCAAACGAATACCAAATTCACATGACTACTCATAGCAAGACTTCTCCCTTGTCCTCAGGAACGAACGTAATTACTCACAAAGCATATTCATGTTCATAATCAGAGGTGTAATAATATGCATATAGGATCTGAACATATGATCTTCCACCAAATAAACCAACTAGCATCAACTACAAGGAGTAATCAACACTACTAGCAACCTACTAGCACCAATCCCGGACTTTGAGACAAGAATTGGATACAAGAGATGAACTAGGGTTTGGAGATGAGATGGTGCTGGTGAAGATGTTGATGGAGATTGCCCTCTCCCGATGAGAGGAGCGTTGGTGATGACGATGGTGATGATTTCCCCCTCCCGGAGGGAAGTATCCCCGGCAGAACAGCTCTGCCGGAGCTCTAGATTGGATCCACCAAGGTTCCGCCTCGTGGCGGCGGAGTCTCGTCCCGAAAAGTTTCTTCCTATTTTTTCTCATCGAAAGACCTCATATAGGAGAAGATGGGCATCAGAGGGCCACCAGGGGGCCCACGAGGTAGGGGGCGCGCCCTAGGGGGGGGGGGGCGCCCCCACCCTCGTGAGCAGGGTGTGGGCCCCCTGGCCTTCATCTTTGGCGAGGATTTTTCTTTATTTAATTTAAGACGTTTCGTGGAGTTTCAGGACTTTTGGAGTTGCGCAGAATAGGTCTCTAATATTTGCTCCTTTTCCAGCCCAGAATTCCAGCCGCCGGCATTCTCCCTCCTTATGTAAACCTTGTAAAATAAGATAGAATAGCCATAAGTATTGTGATATAAAGTGAAATAACAGTCCATAATGCGATAAATATCGATATAAAAGCATGATGCAAAATGGACGTATCAACTCCCCCAAGCTTAGACCTCGCTTGTCCTCAAGCGAAAAGCCGATAAAAATAAATATGTCCTCATGTTTAGAGGTAGAGGCATCGATAAAAAATAAAATACGGACATGAATGCATCATAATTATTCTCATAGCAGCAACATATATGGATTTTGTCATATGATTTCTTATGTTCAAGTGATAATCTATTCACAATGCAAAAGTATAAATCATAAACCTTATTGGGCTCCGACAAACTATAATCTCAGTCATTGAAGCAATTGCAATTTATCATAACATTGGAAAGAGTCTATGTTAGAGCTAAAAAGCAAGTCCACATACTCAACTATCATTTAGTCCTCCATAATTGCTAACGCTCACGCGATACTTGTGGTTACGGAGTTTTAATCGGACACAGAGAAAGATAGGGGCTTATAGTTTTGCCCCACAACCTTTTACCTCAAGGGTAATGTCAACAATAATGGTTCATGCTCCCCTACATCCAATTAGACATATATATATATATATATATATATATATATATATATATATTATATCATGTTCTTTCCAACATGCTGAGCTTGCCAAAGGATAAAATGAAAAAGAAAAGGTGAAGATCACCATGACTCTTGCATACGGTAGAAGATAATAATAAAGGATAGGCCCTTCACAGAGGGAAGCAGAGGTTGCCATGCGCTTTTATGGTTGGATGCATAAAATCTCAATGTGAAAGACCATCACTTTATATTGCCCTTGTGATATGAACCTTTATTATGCAGTCCGTCGCTTTTATTACTTCCATATCACAAGATCGTATAAAGCTTATTTCTCCCACACCAATCAATCATACATATTTAGAGCAATTTTTATTGCTTTGCACCGATGACAACTTACTTGAAGGATCTTACTCAATCCATAGGTAGATATGGTGGACTCTCATGGAAAAACTGGTTTAGGGATTTTGGAAGCACAAGTAGTATTTCTACTTAGTGCTAAGAATTTGGCTAGCATGAGGGGGAAAGGCAAGCTCAACAAGTTAGAGGATCCATAACAACATACTTTATCTCAGATATAAGAAAGACATAACTCATTACGTTGTCTTCCTTGTCCAACATCAACTCTTTAGCATGTCATATTTTAATGAGTGCTCCCAATCATAAAAGATGTCAATGATAATATATCTATATGTGAAAACCTCTCTTTCCTTATTACTTCCTATTAATTGCAACAATGACCAAAGCTATGTCTGCCAACTCCCAACAACTTTTAATCATCATACTCTTTCTATGTGAAGTCATTACTCTCAATAAGATCAATATGAACTTTTGTTTCTTTTATTCTTTTTCTCTTTTCTTTTATTCACCCAAGATCATGGCAAAATAATCAAGCCCTTGACTCAACACTAATCTTTATTATATATAGCTCACGGACTCGATTACATAGAGAGATCATAAAGCAAAACTCAAAACTAGATCATGCCATAAACTTTATTCTACTAGATCAAGATACTACTAATAGGATCGAACTAAGAAAAACGGTAAAGATAGGAGTTGTGATTGTGATACGATACCGGGGCACCTCCCCCAAGCTTGGCAGTTGCCAAGGGGAGTGCCCATACCCATGTGATTATATCTCTTTTGTCGGTGAAGAAGGTGGTGGTGATGTTGGCTTAGTTGATGGCTTAGGCTTCTCCCTTAATTTGCACTTGAGGACGGCATTTTGATCCCTCAGATCATCAATCTCCCACTCCAGGGTTAATATCTTTTTGCATAGGTCCTGCTTATTTTCCTGCAAGAGACGAAAAGGGATAAACTCGAACTTGGGTTTCTTTACCCTATCAGGGAGACTTGACTTTTTGAACTCCACGTTCATGTCCCCAAGTTGAGGTAATGGTGCTTCATCTTCATCTGAGCTCGTCTCCTCCTTCCCCTTGGGTTCATAGTCCTCTTCTTCCTCCATGGTCCATCCATCATGTTCCACATCTCCATAGACCTTTGGATTTGCTAAGTAATCATCCACATAGCTTTCTCCTTCCGAATCCTGGGAAGACATGTTGATTTAATCTGCAACGGGACAGCTCGAAATGAAAATAGAGGATAATTGCGTGATACGGGAGCCAAAACCTTCGGGAGAATATATAGTGAATTTTTACCGAGCAAAATACGCAACATGCAAGAAAACGGAGTCCGGAAGGCACACGAGGTGCTCACGAGGTAGGGGGGCGTGCCCACCACCCTCATGGGACCCTCGTGTCCTTCCCGGACTGCTACTTATTTTACTATTTTTCTAAATATTCCAAAATGGACAAATATTGCCTAAAAATTTGTTTTGGAGTCGGTTTACTTACCGTACCACATACCTATTCCTTTTCGGAGTCTGAAACGTTCCGGAAAGTGTCTCTTATGTATTCCTCCGGGGTTACGGTTTCAATAATATTGGTTTCAACATTTATGGGATTACCTGAGATATAATGTTTAATTCTTTGACCATTTACCACCTTCGGATTTGTGCCCTCAAAGCTGTTGATCTTTATGGCACCGGAACGATAGACCTCTTTGATAACATAGGGGCCTTCCCATTTAGAGAGAAGTTTTCCTGCAAAAAATCTTAAACAAGAGTTGTATAGCAATACATAATCACCTACATTAAACTCACGCTTTTGTATCCTTTTGTCATCCATCTTTTAACTTTTTCTTTAAACAACTTGGCATTTTCATAAGCTTGGGTTCTCCATTCATCAAGTGAGCTAATATCAAATAACCTCTTCTCACCGGCAAGTTTAAAATCATAGTTGAGCTCTTTAATAGCCCAATATGCCTTATGTTCTAGTTCGAGAGGTAAGTGACATGCTTTTCCATAAACCATTTTATACGGAGACATACCCATAGGATTTTTATATGCAGTTCTATAAGCCCATAATGCATCATCAAGTTTCTTGGACCAATTCTTTCTAGACCTATTAACAGTCTTTTGCAAAATTAATTTGAGCTCTCTATTGCTCAACTCTACTTGACCACTAGACTGTGGGTGATAAGGAGATGCAATTCTATGATTAACATCATATTTAGCAAGCATTTTACGGAAAGCACCATGAATAAAGTGTGAACCACCATCAGTCATTAAATATCTAGGGACTCCAAACCTCGGAAAATAACTTCCTTAAGCATTTTAATAGAAGTGTTATGATCAGCACTACTAGTTGGAATAGCTTCTACCCACTTAGTAACGTAATCAACACAACTAGAATATGTGTGTATCCATTAGAGGCAGGAAAAGGTCCCATATAATCAAAGCCCCAAACATCAAACGGTTCAATAACAAGAGAATAATTCATAGGCATTTCTTGACGTCTACTAATATTACCAATTCTTTGACATTCATCACAAGACAAGACAAACTTACGGGCATCCTTGAAGAGAGTAGGCCAATAAAAACCAGATTGCAATACCTTATGTGCAGTTCTATCTCCAGCGTGGTGTCCTCCATAAGACTCGGAATGACACTTGCGTAGGATCTGTTCCTGTTCATGCTCAGGTACACAACATCTAATAACACCATCTACTCCTTCTTTATAAAGATGTGGGTCATCCTAAAAGTAATGTCTCAAATCATAGAAGAACTTTTTCTTTTGTTGGTATGTGAAGCTAGGTGGTATAAACTTAGCAACAATATAATTAGCATAATCAGCATACCATGGAGTACTACGAGAAGTACTTATAACATTTAATTGTTCATCAGGAAAGCTATCATTAATAGGTAGTGGGTCATCAAGAATATTTTCTAACCTAGACAAGTTGTCTGCAACGGGGTTCTCAGCTCCCTTTCTATCAACAATATGCAAATCAAATTCTTGTAGCAAGAGAACCCATCTAATAAGTCTAGGTTTAGCATCTTTCTTTTCCATAAGATATTTAATAGCAGCATGATCAGTTTGAATAGTTACTTTAGAATCAACAATATAAGATCTGAACTTATCACAAGCAAATACAACTGCTAAAAGCTCTTTTTCAGTAGTAGCATAATTTCTTTGAGCATTGTCTAGAGTCTTACTAGCATAATGAATAACATTTAATTTCTTATCAACTCTTTGCCCTAGAACAGCACCTACAGCATAATCACTAGCATCACACATAATTTCAAAGGGTAAATTCCAATCAGGTGGCTGAACAATAGGTGCAGAGACTAATGCTTTCTTAAGTATTTCAAATGCTTCTACACAATCATCATCAAAGACAAATGGTATATCTTTTTGCAATAAATTAGTCAGAGGCCGAGAAATTTTTGAGAAGTCCTTAATGAACCTCCTGTAAAATCCGGCGTGACCAAGGAAACTTCTTATACCTTTGATGTCCTTGGGACATGGCATCTTTTCAATAGCATCAACCTTGGCTTTATCAACTTCAATACCTCTTTCAGAAACTTTGTGCCCCAAGACAATACCTTCATTAACCATAAAGTGGCACTTTTCCCAATTCAAGACAAGATTAGTTTCTTCACATCTCTGCAAAACTCGATCAAGATTGCTCAAGCAATCATCAAAAGAGGAACCATAGACGGAAAAGTCGTCCATGAAAACCTCACAAATCTTTTCACAAAAGTCAGAGAATATAGCCATCATGCATCTTTGAAAGGTAGCAGGTGCATTACATAAACCAAAAGGCATACGTCTATAAGCAAAAGTACCAAAAGGGCATGTAAAAGTAGTCTTTGATTGATCTCTAGCCGACACAGGTATTTGAGAGAAACCAGAATAACCATCTAGAAAGCAATAATGTGTATGTTTGCATAATCTTTCTAGCATTTGATCAATAAAATGTAAGGGGTAATGATCTTTCTTAGTAGCTTTATTTAATTTGCGGAAATCAATTACCATCCTATAACCTGTGATAATTCTTTGTGGAATCAATTCATCTTTATCATTAGGAACAACAGTAATACCTCCCTTCTTAGGGACACAATGGACAGGACTTACCCACTCACTATCAGCAACGGGATAGATTATACATGCCACCAGAAGCTTTAGTATTTCTTTTCTTACCACTTCTTTCATTTTAGGATTCAGACGTCGTTGAGAATCACGAACTGGTTTGGCATCTGCTTCCAAATTTATTTTATGTTGACATAGAGTGGGACTAATGCCCTTAAGATCATCAAGAGTATATCCAATAGCAGCACGATGCTTCTTCAGAGTTTTCAATAATCTTTCTTCTTCATGCTCTGAAAGGTTAGCACTAATAATAACAGGATATATCTTCTTTTCATCAAGATAAGCATATTTAAGATTATCAGGCAAAGGTTTAAGCTCAAACACGGGATCACCCTTGGGTGGAGGAGGATCCCCTAAGATTTCAACAGGCAAGTTGTGATGCAGAATAGGTTCCTGTTTAAAGAATACTTCATCTATTTCCCTTCTTTCATTCATGAACATATCATTTTCATGGTCTAGCAAATAGTGTTCTAAAGGATCACTAGGAGGTACGGCAATAGAAGCAAGACCAATAATTTCATCCTTACTAGGTAATTCTTCCTCACGATGTTGTTTACTAAATTTAGAGAAATTAAACTCATGAACCATATCATCCAAGCCAATAGTAACAACATTCTTTGTGCAATCTATGGTAGCATTGACAGTATTTAAGAAGGGTCTACCAAATATAATGGGACAAAAGCTATCTTGCGGAGAAGTAAGAACAAGAAAATCAGCAGGATATTTAGTTTTCCCACACAAGACTTCAACATCTCTAACAATTCCCATTGGTGAAATAGTATCTCTATTGGCAAGTTTAATTGTGACATCAATATCTTCTAACTCAGCAGGTGCAATTTCATTCTTAATTTCTTGTATAAAGTCATGAGGTATAACACTAGCACTAGCACCCATATCACATAAGCCATGATAACAATGATCTCCTATTTTAACAGAAATAACAGGCACGCCTACCACAGGTCTATGTTTATCTTTATCACAAGGTTTAGCAATTCTAGCAGTTTCACCTTCGAACTGAATAACATGCCCATCAATATTATCAGACAAGAGATCTTTAACAATAGCAATATTAGGTTCTACTTTAACTTGCTCAGGAGGTGTATAAGTTCTAATATTGCTTTTACGAACAACAGTTGAAGCTTTAGCATGATCCTTTATTCTAACAGGGAAAGGTGGTTTCTCAATATAAGAAGTAGGAACAATAGGATCATTATAAGTGACAGTCTTTTCTTCAACTTTAATAGGTGCAACTACTTTTACTTCTATGGGAGGATGATATTTAAACCACTTCTCCTTAGGGAGATCAACATAAGTAGCAAAAGATTCACAGAAAGAAGCTACTATCTCAGAGTCAAGTCCATATTTAGTGCTAAACTTACGGAAAATATCGGTATCCATAAAAGATTTAACACAATCAAACTTAGGTGTCATACCTGACTCCTTACCTTCGTCGAGGTCCCAATCTTCAGAGTTGCGTTTAATTCTATCCAATAAATTCCATCTGAATTCAATAGTCTTCATCATAAAAGAGCCAGCACAAGAAGTATCGAGCATGGTGCGATTGTTATCAGAAAGCCGAGCATAAAAACTTTGCATAATTATTTCTCTCGGGAGCTCATGATTGGGGCATGAATATAACATTGATTTAAGCCTCCCCCAAGCTTGAGCGATGCTTTCTCCTTCGCGAGGCCAGAAATTATATATATAATTGCGATCACGATGAACAAGATGCATAGGGTAATACTTTTGATGAAATTCCAGCTTCAATATTTTATAGTCCCATGATCTCATATCATCACATAGCCTATACCATATCAATGCGTCTCCCTTCAAAGATAAAGGGAAGACCTTCTTCTTAGCAACATCATCGGGTATACCTGCAAGCTTAAATAATCCACAAACTTCATCCACATATATTAAGTGCTCATCAGGATGCTTTGTTCCATCTCCTGTAAAAGGGTTAGCTAGCAGTTTTTCCATCATACCCGAAGGAAATTCAAAAGGAATTTCATTTTCAATAGGTTCAGTAGGTTGAGGAGCAACTCTTTGCTCTACTGGACGGGGTGAAGATACCCCGAACAAGCCCCTCAGAGAATTACTTTCCATAGTAACAAGTGACAGTAAATTTCAGCACACTATATAAATTTTTCCTTACCAAATTCCACCTACCAAAGGCGCTACACTCCCCGGCAACGGCGCCAGAAAAGAGTCTTGATGACCCACAAGTATAGGGGATCTATCGTAGTCCTTTCGATAAGTAAGAGTGTCGAACCCAACGAGGAGCAGAAGGAAATGATAAGCGGTTTTCAGCAAGGTATTCTCTGCAAGTACTGAAATAAGTGGTAACAGATAGTTTTGTGATAGGATAAATTGTAACGAGCAACAAGTAACAAAAGTAAATAAAGTGCAGCAAGGTGGCCCAATCCTTTTGTAGCAAAGGACAAGCCGGAACAAACTCTTATAATAGGAAAAGCGCTCCCGAGGACACATGGGAATATCGTCAAGCTAGTTTTCATCACGTTCATATGATTCGCGTTCGATACTTTGATAATTTGATATGTGGGTGGACCGGTGCTTGGGTGCTGTTCTTACTTGAACAAGCATCCCACTTATGATTAACCTCTATTGCAAGCATCCGCAACTACAACAAAAGTATTAAGGTAAACCTAACCATAGCATGAAACATATGGATCCAAATCAGCCCCTTACGAAGCAACGCATAAACTAGGGTTTAAGCTTCTGTCACTCTAGCAACCCATCATCTACTTATTACTTCCCAATGCCTTCCTCTAGGCCCAAATAATGGTGAAGTGTTATGTAGTCGACGTTCACATAACACCACTAGAGGCTAGACAACATACATCTTATCAAAATATCAAACGAATACCAAATTCACATGACTACTCATAGCAAGACTTCTCCCTTGTCCTCAGGAACGAACGTAATTACTCACAAAGCATATTCATGTTCATAATCAGAGGGGTAATAATATGCATATAGGATCTGAACATATGATCTTCCACCAAATAAACCAACTAGCATCAACTACAAGGAGTAATCAACACTACTAGCAACCTACTAGCACCAATCCCGGACTTTGAGACAAGAATTGGATACAAGAGATGAACTAGGGTTTGGAGATGAGATGGTGCTGGTGAAGATGTTGATGGAGATTGCCCTCTCCGATGAGAGGAGCGTTGGTGATGACGATGGTGATGATTTCCCCCTCCCGGAGGGAAGTATCCCCGGCAGAACAGCTCTGCCGGAGCTCTAGATTGGATCCGCCAAGGTTCCGCCTCGTGGCGGCGGAGTCTCGTCCCGAAAAGTTCCTTCCTATTTTTTTCTCATCGAAAGACCTCATATAGGAGAAGATGGGCGTCGGAGAGCCACCAGGGGGCCCACGAGGTAGGGGCATGCCCCCCACCCTCGTGAGCAGGGTGTGGGCCCCCTGGCCTTCATCTTTGGCGAGGATTTTTCTTTATTTATTTTAAGACATTCCGTGGAGTTTCAGGACTTCGGAGTTGCACAGAATAGGTCTCTAATATTTGCTCCTTTTCCAGCCTAGAATTCCAGCTGCCGGCATTCTCCCTCCTTATGTAAACCTTGTAAAATAAGAGAGAATAGCCATAAGTATTGTGATATAAAGTGAAATAACAGTCCATAATGTGATAAATATCGATATAAAAGCATGATGCAAAATGGATGTATCATAACCCAAGGCCCATTACACCCTATCCGAATTAGGCCCAGTAGCGTCATCTGGGCCATCCAATATGATTCCAGCCTGTTTTCACTTCTGGGCCATGTATGGCCCATGACGTCTTTCGGCCCATATGAGGCCCTATGTAACTCTTGTCCTACTAACGGCCCGTGCTGAAACTGGGCCGTAATGAACAGTGTATCACTTTACACCCATTAACGGCCCGTGGTGAAACTGGCCCGTAATGAATAGTGTATCACTTTATACCCATTAACGGCCCGTTATTCCATTGGGCCATTTCCAGCCCATGTTATCTTTCGGCCTTCTTAGAGCCCATTTATTCTTGGGCTCATTTCCAGCATTCGTTTACTTACGGCCCATTACTGTCATTTTCTGCTTGTGGGCCAAATTCAACCCGTGGTTACAGTCAGCCCGTTTGTGGTCCGTTAATACGTTGGGCCGATTTCATAGCGTCATCAAATACGGCCTATTAACGATGGCCCGTTATGGTCGGCCCATAAACGGACGATTCCAACTCTAGCCCGTTTATGGCCATAATGCGGTCTGTTTGGCCCGTGTTTGGCCAATCGATTATACGGCCCGTATAAGGCCCATTGATAATACGGCCCGCAGAAGGCCCATTGTTTCTACGACCCATAGAAGGCCCATTGTTTCTACATCCCGTAGATGGCCCACTGTTTCTATGGCCAGTAGGAGGCCTAGTGTCACTACAGTAAATATTAGCCCATGGTTATTGTGGCCTAGTTTTAAAAAATAGGTTATTGCAGCCACTAGCTAACCGCGGAAAAAGAACTGCAATGACTAAAAGCAAACAAATAAACAAGACAACAAGGAAATAAATAATCAAGCAACTAACGCTAGGCTATCACAGCTATTACACAAATTACATCCACTGGGCATCAAAGTTCGCCACCAGTGCAAATATAGGGAACAAAGTAGCATATCATATACACTGGTTGTCAAAGTTGGTGACCAGCACAAATAAACGCTGCAGCAAAACAAATCCAAAACTGAAACCACTTCAGAAGATCTCAAGAAACAATATCCTGGGTACCCATAATGCTGGCAAGATGCTTAGCAAGCTTATTAACTTTCTCTTGTTTGGCGCTTAAATCCTCCAGCGCTTGCTGTTGCACCAGAAAATATGCATCTGAATTCTGCAGGGACTTCCTCAGTCCTTCAACTTCCTGTCGCAGCACATCTGATCGATGTCTTTCAACTTGAAGTTGAGACTCAAGAAGACGAACTGATTCAGGCAGCGAGTTTGAAGAGCTTGTGCCAGCAGTAGTGGCCAGTAACTCGAATACTACATCAAGACATGACTTTTGGGTTCCCTCACTGTCGTCAAGATAGTTTTTATCAGCTTTCTTGGAGACCAACAGGGATGTCTCACTATCTTGAACCTTATCTGCATTACTTCCTTTACCATTGGATAACACGGTACTGTTCTCCAATATTTTGTCCACATTCTAAAAGAGAAACAAGCAGACACATCACATGTTTACCATGTTGTATATGAAACTCATTTTGGTAAATGAGTTCAGTAGTAAAGTGGACATGATAACAGCATGAAACAAACATATATCTATGTACCATGGTCACTTTATGGTCTATACCATTCTAGTTTTTGTTGCCAAATCAAGATAGAGACACAGTTCAAATAATATTTGTTCAAGACAAAGCAGAATAGACAGAATATAAGTGTGGGTAACTATAGAGCAATAACAACACTTGTAATGTGCATGACATGAGAACATAACTGTTTATTCAGTTGAAGCTGAAATCAACATAGAGCAGGTTACAACAGCAAACCAGTTAAAGAAACAGGTTTAAAACATACCTGTTGCACCATTGGAGTTTCAATTCCATCCTTCAAATTTGAAAATAGTTGGTATGAGTAAATACAATCATGCAAGAGCAAAGGAGTATGAACCATAGCTATAGAACCTGACCTGAGAACAAATCTTCTTCTCCTTTAAGCGTTGAGTTGGGATTCGGAGTGGTGGTCCTCATGCTTTGGGCACTGCAGTTCCCTTACTAACTGCTCGTGTTTGGGTGATCTGTGGTGGAGACGGTGTTGTGTCAACTGGAACTGGGTTACTATCTGCCGGGGTTGGGGTTAGAAGGGGTGTAGCTGGTTCTCTGTCCAACTGGGTAGGGGTACAATCTGCGAGAGTCTGGGTTATGTGTGGTGGATCTGGTCCTTGGGCAAGTACAACCATGGTTCTATCTGCATCAACTGGTAGCACTATCTTTTCTGAAGACCGTGTTGTTACTCCCTTAGATACTGCCATCACGCTCTCCAATTAAAATGGCTGATAAACAAGAAAAGTAATTGAAAGTATAGACATTGTATGATAGACAGGTGCAATGGATAGTGGGGAATAAAAGAGGGCATGAAATAATTCATATTTATGTTGTCTAACCAAATAGGATAGCATGACACAATTTCACATATATGATGGCTAACTAAACAGGATAGCATGACACAATTTCACATTATGATGGCTAACTAAAAAAGATGGAAAGACATAGTTCAAAATATGAGATTATGTAAACAGGATGACCTGACATAACTATATAATGTGTTTATTAAATAGGTTGGCATGCCTTAATTCACATACATTGACGGATAGAATGCCATAATTCAAAATATGATGACTGTAAACACTAAACAGAATGAGATAATATAACTATATGATGTCTTTATTAAATGGGTTGCCATGCCATAATTCAGATAGATGATGTGTATGTACTATGTAAACATGATGGCATGATATAATTCAAATATATGATTTATATAGTAAGCAAGTAAGCAGATGGCAATCCATATATGATGTAAAAACTAAGCAATGCAAGACAACATGCATGACATGGGTAATATAACCCTGCCAAGTTTGAGCATAGATCTCAGGGGGGAAATAGGACTGGTCATCATTCTCTGAATCCTCCTCTGAGGAGCTCTCTATAACCAGCAAGATGTCTGCTTCAGCAGGTAGCATTGTCTGCTCTGAATACCTGTTTTCATTCTAGATACTTCCATCACTGCTTCAAATGGCTGATGCACAGGAAGAGTAGTTGAATATACAAATGTTGTCGCCAAATGGAACACGTAATACAAAAAAATGATAGCATGATATAATTCACATACATGATGATTGGCTAAACAACATGGCATTGCATAATTCACATATATAATGCCTTTGCAACAAGATAGCATTGTATAATTCACATATATAATGTCTTGCAACAAGATGGCAATGCATAATTCACATATATGGTAATTAGACACTGAATAGGTGGCATTCACACAAAGCATGTCTAAACTAATCAAATGACATAGCAATGCGAGACACCATACGCATGATATGAGCAACATAACCCTGCCAAGTTAGAGCATACACCTCGGGCGGGGAATAGGACTAGTCATCTGTCTCTGAATCCTCTTCTGAGAAGCTACCCGTAACCAGCGAGATATGCGCTTCGTCAGATAGCATAGTCTGCTCTGAAGACCTTGTTTTCACTCCAGAATTTGCCATCACCGTGTCAAATGGCTGATGCACACGAAGAGCAGTTGAATGTAATAACATTGTTGACAAATGTAATATGTAACAAAAAAAGGATGGCCTGATATAATTTACATATAAGATGACTGGCTAAGCAGGATGACATTGCAAAATTCACATATATGATACCTGGCTAAACAAGATGGTGTTGCATAATTCACATAAACGATGAATAAACTAAACAGATGGCATTCACACAAAGGATGTCTAAACTAAGCAGATGACATATTTGATGTATAAAGTAAGCAATGCAAGACACCATATGCATGATATAACCAACATCAGCATGCCAAGTTAGAGCGAAGACCTCAGGGGGTAAATAGGAGTTGTCTTCTCCTTCTGAATCCCCCTCAGAACAGATATCTTCCTCTCGATTACAATCCGAAATGCATGGAGGGGGGCTGCCTTTGTGCCTACCATGGAGCGACGTCTGCATGAAATTTTATTGCCACACAAGGCTCGTCTCTTTTGCTCTACATGTTCAGTTCCAATGTTTACAATAACTGTCATGCATAGGAATAAAACATAGTGAGATTATGTAAGGAGTGCATGCAGAAATCCAGAGTGATGGTAGCAACCTGTGGATAGACCCAAAACCAATAATAGCAGGCAGATAATGGCTTCAGTTAAAAATACAGATAATGGCTTCTTTACTGTTTGTTTCCCACCCAACATGAAACTCATAGTCGACACTGGAGATTAACCAGATCGTAGATAGATACTATTGATAGCGGCCCCGATATGTACCCCACAACCATTTAAAAACTCAAGTTTGACCATTAGTTTGGAGCTGACTCAGAGTCTAATCGGTGAACATGACAATAAAGTAGCATGTAATATTAAGCGATGCATAACATAAGCAGACACGAAAGAGTGTGACCTCTCTTGTGGACCCGTGTAGTCCTCGAGGTCATCTGCTCGGTTGATGGTGGTAGTGCAGTTTTCATGGCCGCCAGCGGCGGGGAAGAAGATCTGAGGCGGCGAAAGACAGTCTGGAGGCCGGATCCCTGCTGTGCTGGACCCTTCTGTCGTTGGAGCAGCTGAGCTGGGGTGGATGACGGTGCAGCAGGAGCGGGACAAACCACACAAGGTTTTCTTTGACAACTATCTGTAAGAGAAGTAATTCTGTAAGGGCTCGTTTGAATTGGAGGATTACAACAATGCAGGGATAGGAAATAGACAGGACTAGGATAGGAATGCACGTGCAAAACAGGGAATTTAAAAACACAGGATTTCTGCCAATCTGGGTGTTTGATTCACAACAATTGGAAGATCACAGGATGCAAAGAAGCATGGTGAGATTAAGTCAAACCACAAGAAAATGTACGGTTATAATGCTATTATGCTACTATCTCTTAGTCTTGTGCTTCATGAATAGGAATTTGAAAAGGAGGACAAGTGAAAATTAAAATTCCTACGTTTTTCTTTCAAGGATACACTAAAGGAACAAATCCGTGTGCTCAGTGGAAAATATATATAACATGTAGAGTAAAAAAGAGATGCAACAAGTGTACAACCTCTTTGGCGAAGCCATGTCGATCTCAGCGTGATTGGGTTGGCCGGTGAGGATGCTCCGGCTGACTTGGCTGTCAGAGGAGGGGAAGAAGATCTTAGGCGTCTGGAGATGGAGCCCAAGGTATTGCTCCACTGTGATGGAGGGTTTCGTCGTTGGAGCAGCTCCGGTGAGTTGTACGACGCCGAGGCTGAAGCAGGACAAGAGAGACAACGAACAACGTTAACCTGAGTGGAATTCTAATAGTATCTCCAATACATGACCTAAAATACATAACCACAAAGTGCTAGATGTAAAATACATCAGCCGCTCATCTTTGAGCTTAACTGTCGAAACCGAATTTAACTGTCGAAACTGAACTTAACTGTCGAAACTGAACTTAACTATCGAAACTAAATTTTGCTATTGAAACTGAATTTTGCTGTCGAAACTGGACGCACTAGCAAGGTGAGGCTACACGTCGGTCAACTGACGTTTTCATCTTTGGTCAGTCATTTGGTGCAACTAAAGCTATGCATGCACGGGATGATTTAAACTTGGGCTTTCTGCTACCAAAGTAGAATGTGCATATGCATCCAGTTGTGAACAACAAAATACCATTTTTTCTGCTAAGGAAAATTAGATTTATTGCTACGTGTGCTTGACCATAGCTAAACCAACTAAACAAAGATTTAATTTTAAATAGAGCTTTCTCCTACCAAACTAAGATGTATCTTTTGTCCCTATGAAAGGAAACTAAATAATGCCTTTTTTATCGCAAGCATTTGACATCCACAACTAAACCACAATTTTGCATCGCCGAGTTGTGGTTTGTATGCTTGAAAATACCTTTTTATCTGAGCTTGACAATTTTGCATCAGTGAGAAGCTTATGTGAAGAATGATGTAATTAAGTTAGCAATTTACAGTTCTGTTTTTAATTGTAACTGAATTGTCAATGGCCAGTTCTCTCGAATAATGAGTTACTCCCTCAAATTTACAATAGAGATAATTTGTCAAAATTTTGTTTTTGTGATGTCTTCTCTTTTCTTTTTCTTGATTTGTATTGGATATGCTACTCACATATTCGAACATGCATAGGGTCTCTTAGTCTTTAACCCTAACTATAAAAAACCATTGATGGAAGCTGGGGAGGGTTCCCTGGGTCTAAGCCATCGAGATGGTAGAGACAACGTTTCCATGTCATCTACTCCGGCAGTTGGACAAGGCATATAAAAACCATGGATCCTTGCTCCCCAGGCGGCAAAATGATCACAGTGATGTCTACGACCTCCTCCTAGATGTATTAATCTCAATCTCATGTTTGGTTTCCTTCCCTTTTCTCTTCTAATGATGTAATTTCTTTTACTAAGATAACACCATGTTTGTTGTAATGCCTTATTTGATGTAAGATCCATTTTCTACTTTGAATGAATTTACTTCATATATTTCTTATTTAGTTTAGTTCATCATTCAGAGATGGTGGAATATTTTTGTCCTTCACGGTTAAATGAGCATTGCGTAAAAGTATGTGTAAGTTCTCTTTCTTCAAGTGCTTCAAGTAGATGAAATTGTTTATTTCAAATTTAATACCTTTTAATAATAATCATAATGAGAGGGGTATGCTTCTCTCTCCGGGCAAATGTTACTTTAAACAACATATACTAAGAAATAAAACTCTGGAAATGTATTTGAATCGCACAAAAATAGTTCGTAGTTCTTATTCATACTTCAAACATGTGAGGCTCTGCAAATTAAACCATGTTTTTTTTTCAAGGCGCATATGGATTTAGCAGACCACAACTAAACCGACTCTATATACATGGCCTGTCCTTAGTAAAGGAAACTATTTTCATCACGAACATGGCTTTAGTTGAAGGTTCTTGCAGCATGAAACTATTTTCATCGACAACATGTCTTCAGCAGGTCTCTGCGCCATTTGGCGCAACGGGTCAACTAGTTCTAGTAAATACTGAAGTTCTCATCACACAACAAATAACAAGCAATGGAATGAACTTCAGCTCAACCAATCCTCGGCATTGGAAACACTTGCTTTGAACTAGAAGTGATTCTCTAGGAAGGGCCAGCCACTGTCAGTCTCGAGACCAACGCAAGACTGATCATCTAGGCTGAAGCGGGCTATGTCAGGACCCATAGTGCGATGGTAGGGAAGCATAACAATGACCGAGGTATAGGTACAATTGCTTCTCAAAAATGGTAGTAACGTTGTGTCAACAGCAGCTGGATCACCTTTCACCATGATTGGATAGTTTCGTTCAAGGAAGAGCGAGTTTCCTCCAAGACTTTCAATACCGAACCAGGGAGAAGGTGTTGGAGCTAGTACACTATTATCCATCCCAAATACGCTGCAACGGATGTTGGAATAGGTCCGGAGAGTGCGACCATGCGAGACAACACCTGCTTCCTTAGTAACATCAGCAGTGCCCTGTATACAGACAAGAAGAGGTGATCCATCATAATAAGTTGCCAGGTGCCACTGAGTATATGGGTCTTGCTCGTCCTCATGCTCGTGATCATCACCATCGTCATCTCCCCCTTAGTTATAATTCTTTTCAAGTACAGGTGGTGGAATGTTCACAGGACCTTGGAAACACAAGAAGGTTGATTAATTAGTAAAGGGAAACTAGCTAACCTGCATGCATGTGGATGAAACAATTATAATTACGGTGGAAGACAAACGTACCAAAAGCATGATGATTCCATGCAAAAACAGTGCCACAAGTGGTGGCAGCAAACACAAGACCCTCGTATTGAATTGCATCATAGTACTCTTCCATGTACAGAAATTGATTTTTCAGCAGTATGCATCGAGGCATGGAAGTAAGGAAGGCAACAATCTTGTCGAAGATAGCAACAACTTCATAGTTCATGTAATCCCAAGAGCGGTTGGGAACTTGACAAATTGCTATCTTCTGTAGACGACAGTTACCATGATCGTATTTGAACTCACGTAGATCATCTGTGTGCTCAACCTCTGGGCAGTGTGAGATTTTTGGAAGTGGAACCCAGTGATGAGTGTTCTTCTCTCTAGTTTTTTTCTCCCCGAAACACAATACATGGAGCTAGAGTTGGAGTCGGAGAGGCAACAGGGGGCCCACGAGGTAGGGGGCGCGCCTCCCACCCTCGTGGACAGGTGGTGGGCCTCCCGGCCTTCATCTTTTGCAGGTACTTTTCATATTTTCTGAAAAGCTGCTCCATGAAGTTTCATGTCATTCCGAGAACGTTTGTTTCTGCACATAAATAACATCATGGTAATTCTGCTAAAAACAACGTCAGTCCGGGTTAGTTCCATTCAAAGCATGCAAGTTAGAGTCCAAAACAAGGGCAAAAGTGTTTGGAAAAGTAGATATGGCGGAGACGTATCAACTCCCCCAAGCTTAAACCTATGCTTGTCCTCAAGCAATTTAGTTGACAAACTGAAAGTGATAAAGAAAAACTTTTACAAACACTGTTTGCTCTTGTTGTTGTAAATATCTAAAGCCAGCATTCAAGTTTTCAGCAAAGATTATAACTAACCATATTTGCAATAACGCATAGGTCTCAAGTTTACTCATATCCATGGCATAATCAACTAGCGAGTCATAATAATAAATCTTGGATGACAAAACTTTCTCAAAACAATCATAATATGATATAACAAGATGGTATCTCGCTAGCCCTTTCTGAGACCGAAAAACATAAATGCAGAGCACCTTTAAAGACCAAGGACTGACTAGACATTGTAATTCATGGTAAAAGAGATCCAGTCAAGTCATACTCAATGTAAATTAACAATAATGAATGTAAATGACAGTGGTGCTCTCCAACTGGTGCTTTTTAATTAGAGGATGATGATTCAACATAAAATTAAATAGATAGGCCCTTCGCAGAGGGAAGCAGGGATTTGTAGAGGTGCCAGAGCTCGGTTTTGAAACAGAGGTGAATAATATTTTGAGCGGTATACTTTCATTGTCAACATAACAACCAAGAGATGGCGATATCTTCCATGCTACACACATTATAGGCGGTTCCCAAACAAAATGGTAAAGTTTATACTCCCCCTTCCACCAGCAAGCATCAATCCATGGCTTGCTCGAAACAACGAGTCCCTCCAACTAACAAGAGTCCCAGGGGGAGTTTTGTTTGCAATTATTTTGATTTAGTTTGCATAAAGCATGGGACTGGGCATCCTGGTGACCAGCCATTTATCTCGTGAGTGAGGAGCGGAGTCCACTCCTCTTGAGAATAACCCGCCTAACGCATGAGCTATTTGAGCATACAAAACAGGATATTTATTTGAAGGTTTAGAGTTTGGCACATACAAATTTACTTGGAACAGTAGGTAGATACCGTATATAGGTAGGTATAGTGGAGTCATATGGAATAACTTCGGGGTTTAAGGGATTGGATGCACAGGCAGTATTCCCGCTTAGTACAGGTGAAGGCTAGCAAAAGACTGGGAAGCGACCAGCTAGAGAGCGACAACAGTCATGAACATGCATTAAAATTAATCAACACCAAATGCAGACATGAGTAGGATATAATCCACCATGAACATAAATATCATGAAGGCTATGTTGATTTTGTTTCAACTACATGCGTGAACATGCGCCAAGTCAAGTCACTTAAATCATTCAGAGGAGGATACCACCCTATCATACCACATCATAACTATCTCAATAGCATGTTGGCACGCAAGGTAAACCATTATAACTCATAGCTAATCAAGCATCATATTTACAAAAACAAAAGAGGTTGAGTTCATACCAGCTTTTCTCATCTCAGCCAGTCCATCATATATCATCATAATTGCCTTTCACTTGCACGACCGAATGATGTGAATAATAATAATAGTGCGCATGCATTGGAATAAGCTGGAATCTGCAAGCATTCAATAAACAGGAGAAGACAAGGCAATACGGGCTCTTTTGTCAGATCAACAATAATGCAAATAAGAGCCACTTCAACAATTTAATCATGGTCTTCTCCTATCGACCCCCAAAGAAAAGAAAAGAAATAAAACTATTTACACCGGAAAGCTCCCAACAAGCAAAAGAAGAACATGAAATATTTTTGGGTTTTCTTCTTTTTAATTACTACTACAAGCATGGAAATTAAACTAACTAAAAGCTACAACTAATTTTTTGGGTTTTTCTTAAGGTTTATTAAACAAACAAGAAGAAAGCATAAAAAGGAAAATAAACTAGCATGGATGATACAATGAAAAAAAGTATGAGCACCGACATCTCGCAATGAGTGCGTGAACATAAATGTAATGTCGGTGGGAAATACGTACTCCCCCAAGCTTAGGCTTTTGGCCTAAGTTGGTCTATGGCTATGGCTGGCCTGGCGGATATCCATAATAGTAGTTGGGGTCGTACTGGGATGAAGAAGAGGAAGACTCCGCTTGCCAGTGGCTGAAAATCATCTCCGGATCCCACTGATAATTAGACTATCATGGAGGATCAACTTGTGATTTCGGCTCTGGCTCCATAGCTGGTGCAGGGTTCTGGTAGGCGTGAATAGCCTTCAATGGAACAAGTTGGTCTTTGGCCATGGCCGGCCTGGCGGATATCCATAATAGTAGATGGGGTCGTACTGCGATGCAGCGGCTATCACCTGCTGAGCCGCAGCGTGGCGACGAGCAGCCTCCGCTCTCCTCTCGTACTCATCTGCCTCTTCTCTGGTGATATTATATCTTCCTTTTGCATGATGATCAAAGAAAGCAGGAGCAGGGAGAGTAATACGGACAACACGGCGTCTGTCAAAGATTAGTCGATATTGGGAGGTGATTCGTTCCTCTTGACAAACTGGTGGTGAACCATAGCATTAAAATCAAGATAAGCAGGAGGTAATTCAATATCATCTTCGCGTATGGCTACACCAAGAAAATTAGCTATGCGGGCTGCATAAATTCCACCAAAGAAATCTCCATTAAATCTATTAAGATGCAACCAACGTGCAACAATGGCTTCCAAATTATAAGATTTATTTCCTAACACAGCACTTCTAAGAATACCGAGGTCAGGGACACACATGTGACATGCCTCATGTTTACCATTAATGCATCTACCTATGAAGAGAGCAAAGCAATGTATAGCAGGAAAGTGAATGCTCCCTATTGTAGCTTGTGTTATATCTCTAAATTCCCCCACAGTTATACTAGCAAGAATATCTCTAAATTCAGATTTGCGAGGATCCCTAATACTACCCCATTGTGGAAGTTTGCATGCAGTGGTAAAATCCTCTAAGTCCATATGTAACATCCCAAAATTCTAAATTTTGGAATGTTATAATAAATAGATAGATTTGTTTGTTTGTTTGAATTGTTGTGTGATTGATTGAGTGAAATTTGAAACTTTTTGAAAGTTAAATGAGAGGGAATAAAAGGACTTTCCCAAACTTTCATTTTTGCTTTCTGATCTCCGTGAATTCAAATATTTCTCATCACAAAACCCTGGAGAGAGGATAACATGACTTCTTCCATTTAAATGAAAAAGGGGTGTTGAAAATATTTGAATTTCATTTGGAAATATTTTCTAATTCATAAACTTCATGCAACTCAGTGATTTTCACGAACGAAGATAAAATGACTTCTTCAAATTATATGAAATATGAGTTGGGAGTTTCAAAGAATTAAATTCAAAGTTCTTTTGAATTTATTTTCAATTTGGAGTTATTTGAGTTTTATTCAAATTATTTTTCTCCAAAAACAAAATATATGGAAAATAGGGTAACATGATTCCCTACATCAGAAAATTGGAGAGAAATTAATTTGAAGTCATTTTGGTATTTTAAAAATGATTTTTATTGGATTTTATTGGACCAGTAACACTGTGTGAATTATTAGAATTTTTTTGTGAATTTTATTTGAAGCTAAAATAATGTTCATGTTGTAGAAAATCTTTTTCTGCAAATTTTGGTATATTATATGCTTATATAAAAGTTTTAGTCATTTTTTTTTAGTTCTCTGAAATTTTTGTTTAAAAAAAAAATACCGCAGCGCCTTGGGCCAAAGGCCCAAGCCGCCAAAACCACCGGCCAGCCACAAGGCCATCACACGCGCCGCACCAAGGGAGCCAGGGAGCCGCTCCTTTTCCTTTTTCCTTATACTAGTAGGATTTGATCCCGTTTCGTTTATTCCGATTTGTTTCTAGATTTTTTCCCTTTTGTTTCCTAATCCTAATCTATTTCTTGTCCCCTACCCCAAGCAAAACCCTCCCTCCCCCAATATAAATACCCAAGCACCCCCCCCTCTAGCACATCAAATCAACACCTCTCCTCTCCTCTCCTCACCCCAC